>NC_134588.1:15868831-16168831 GCF_037038515.1 Microtus pennsylvanicus | reverse complement strand
CTTCCTCCTGCATTGTTTAGATTTATTCTATTGTTTTCAAGTGTGTGTGCGTGTGCGCGTGCACAGGTATGTGTTTAGGCTAGAAGTTGATGTTACATCGTGCCAAAGAAAGGTAATTTGCAAAGCAGCCCGGTGTGCCAAAGGGGACTGATATGAGAATCCTGAAATCAAATCCCAGGCTACCACTTATGAGCGAATCATCTATTATTATTTTTGCCTTAGTTTCTTTTCAAGATGGAGCAATAATACCCCTTTGCTTGCTGGATCAGTTACTTTTCTGCTTGCTGGGGTAGAATACCTGACAATAAAGCAGAGGGGAGTTCACTGTGTGTGGATCATGGTTGGAAGATGAGGCAACAGGAATGGCCACGTTGTGTGTACAATTAAGAAATGGAGAAAGACAAATGTCGGTGCTCAGCTCACTTCTTCTTTGTGAGCAATCTAAGGTCCCAGCCTGTAAAACTGAGCCACCCACATTTAGGATGAGTTTTCTCATCGCAGTTAACCTAACCTAAGCAATTGCTCACAGACGAGTTCAGAGGTTTGTCACCTGAGGGACTCTAGATCCTGCCCTTGCTCATGCTAAAGAGAAAGGCATGCTTTTTAAAAGATCTTGTCAGAGTTCCTGTCTTGACCTCTCATTTGGATATTGTCCCTTTGTCAGAACAAGTGGGTCTTGGCGTGAGGAAGATCCTAGGAAAGGTTACACCTGTTGTCCCCCAGGTCACAACATTTTTCTTTTATCCCACTCAGAGGTCAACTTAAAGGTAACACATCACACCTCCGGTGGCCCACCTTGGGCAGACTGGCATGAATTCCACATTCATTTATGCACCGAGCTTGCCTCTGCTTAGCAAGTGTCGGAGCTTTCCTCACTTTTTAAAAGAATGTAGCCCTCATCCTTCACAGCTTTCCCGATGCAATACCAAGCCTGTCTAGCTCTCCGGGAAGCCTGGGAGCATTTTTAATCCTGCAGAGTGTGGTCTGAAATGGCTGGTAGAGAAGTTACTGCTGGGTTCTTCCTGCATCTGTTTCATGATTTCCCAAAGCGATCATCCCTAAGCATTCTTTTATTAAAGCACCTAGGCTGGAGGCGGGTGATTCTTACGCTCTGTAGTTGGAGAAAACCAGCTTGAGGTGAAGTGGCATTTAGTGTCTTCTTGCTTTGCTGGGACAGAACCAGACAGAACTATAATGTTCGCTCACTTCCCATTCCTAGGAGGTAGGTGGGAATAGCATCTCATGAACGCCATGGTGGTCAGTATGAGATTCATTTACTAAGTCCTCATTCACACATTATCTACTGGAGACCCCCCAGAACCCTACCGTCTACCTTTTATTGATGGAATAAACTACGAAGTTCAAAATAAGTAAGGACTTCATCCAGAGACAAACTGGCATAGAACGCATTCCCGTGTGCCCTGACCCTCCAGAGATTTACAGGCCTTGCCTTTTACATTTCTTGTTCTAAATGTCTCACTAAACATGAAAAACTATTATAAAAAAATTAAGAGTGCTAGCACATGAATCATTAGAAACCTCATACCTGGGAGATGATCATTGCTGACACGTTGTTTTAAACATATCCACCTCATTTTTAAGTATTTATTTTTTAGGGCATACATATGAGTGATTTCTTTTTTTCCTTTTTCTTATCGTTTTTATTGAGCTATGTATTTTTCTCCTCTCCCCTTCCTTCCTCCCCTCTCCCCTTCTATCTTCTCCCATGGCTCCTATGCTCCCAGTTTACTCAGGAGATCTTGTCTTTTTCACCTTCCTATGTAGATCCAAATAGGTACTAGAGAGATAGTTTAGCAGTTAAGAGTGGACATAGCTTTTGCAGAAGATCTGAGTTTTGTTACCAGCATCTATGTTCAGAGGTTCACAACCACCTGCAACTCCAGCTCTGAGGGATTTGTTGTCTTCTAGTCTCCATTGACACCTGCATTTACAGGCACACACACAATGAAAATAATAAAAGTAAACTTTTAAACTATTTTTTACAAAGTAAGATTCTAAAAAATATGTTTTGATTTGTTCTTCAACCATGAACATATCCTAACTACATTGTTGTTTTTTTATGTTTCTCTACAAGGTCTTGTGTAGTGATTGCAAGTAAAATTCCAGTTTCAGTTCCACCAGAATATCCTTAGAAAGATCTCACAATATGATGAGATTGTACAATGAGTTAGACCGCTCCCAAAGTTTTGCGATTATGAAGGATTGCTCAACAAGCATACAAAATAACTCTGTTATTAAAGTAAATTTTATAAGTAATTTCAGCAGACTACACCTAAACCATCAACATTAGTAAGACACGTCATCAAGTTGCTCTACAAGGAAGGAATACGAAAGTCACAGCAGTAGCATAATGGAATGCTCGCATCTCACCACGCTGGCCAGTGTAGATGTTAGAACTGTCAAAACTCGTGTTAAGTCTTTTATTTTGAACTAAATTTGGGACTCCATGGATGATTCACCGAGAACTACCGAAGGAAAGTTTGGTGGGAAGCTTCCACATGCTCGTTAAACACTTCACGAGGTTCCCGGACGCTAGGAGACTCAGAGTCTACTCACCTTGTTGGTGAGTTTTGAGAAGCAAGAAACATTCTCTCCCAGCTATGACTCTGTAATCGTCAAGGCAGATAGGGTTCAGGCGGTGCGTCACTGTTGGTCTATGTGACTCCTGGAGTCCCGAGGGGTGATGTCCTGGAGAGGAGGCCCTGGTATCCAGTCAGTACAATATGGTGCTATGCGGCCGTGTGACTCATGAGGTGACTGGGGCAAGCCCATGCAGGCCACCAGGAGTCAGCCCACAGTCATGCAGTTTTCAGATCTGTATGAATGACGGGCGGACTCTCAGGGTGGGTGTCCCTAGCTGGGTGCTATCTCTGTGCTGCTGATGTGTGAGGCCCTTTGTGTAAGTGCCAACGATACGAACCTTCAGGTTGCTGCTAAGGTCACTGAGACCTAAGGTCACATCGCAAGAGATCAAGTGGGAACCCTGAGATACACACCAACAAGACTGATGTAAAGCACGGTGTCCTCCTCCCCTGGTTTTGTGCTCTCATTGTCTCGCTGGTGAAGATCCCAGCTTCTCTGACGGCCTCAGAGCCTCCTTCTGTTTGCTTGATATTCTGCATTTCAGGCTGTGACTGTGGGAAAGCCACTCAGCAGCGGTGTGTCGGGACACTAGTCTTCACACTCAGCAGTGGTGTGTCGGGACACTAGTTAGTCTTCACACTCAGCAGTGGTGTGTCGGGACACTAGTTAGTCTTCACACTCAGCAGTGGTGTGTCGGGACACTAGTTAGTCTTCACACTCAGCAGTGGTGTGTCGGGACACTAGTTAGTCTTCACACTCAGCAGTGGTGTGTCGGGACACTAGTCTTCACACTCAGCAGAGGTGTGTAGGGACACTAGTCTCCACACTCAGCAGTGGTGTGTCGGGACACTAGTTAGTCTTCACACTCAGCAGCGGTGTGTCGGGACACTAGTCTTCATACTCAGCAGAGGTGTGTCGGGACACTAGTTAGTCTCCACACTCAGCAGTGGTGTGTCGGGACACTAGTTAGTCTTCACACTCAGCAGTGGTGTGTCGGGACACTAGTTAGTCTTCACACTCAGCAGCAGTGTGTCGGGACACTAGTCTTCACACTCAGCAGTAGTGTGTCAGGACACTGGTTAGTCTTCACACTCAGCAGTGGTGTGTCGGGACACTAGTTAGTCTTCACACTCAGCAGCAGTGTGTCGGGACACTAGTCTTCACACTCAGCAGTAGTGTGTCAGGACACTAGTCTTCACACTCAGCAGTGGTGTGTCAGGACACTAGTCTTCACACTCAGCAGTGGTGTGTCGGGACACTAGTTAGTCTTCACACTCAGCAGCGGTGTGTAGGGACACTAGTTAGTCTTCACACTCAGCAGTGGTGTGTCAGGACACTAGTTAGTCTTCACACTCAGCAGTGGTGTATAGGGACACTAGTTAGTCTTCACACTCAGCAGCGGTGTGTAGGGACACTAGTCTTCACACTCTGCTTGTGCGTCTTTCAAGTGAGAATGGTACTTAACTCTTTCTCTATTATAGCTGGTTTTATTCGTATTATATTTTTTGTTCAGATTATATGTTGTCAAATCATAGACCAAAGGAAATTTAGGAAAGAGAGGAAGAGGGGGTGAGGAAATGGATGATGGGCATGAATCGGGGCCAATAATGCTTAACTATTTTCTGTCTGGCAATGGAGGTGAAGCCCCTCAACTTGAAGATTTACAAGGTCTACGAACTGACAAAAGACATCAATTACTACGCATCGTGTGCCTGTGTGTGTGCACGCACATGCATGTGAGCTGCATGCACGTAGGCCAAAAGTCAACCTCAAATATTCTTGAGGACAGTCATCTGCCCTTTGAGACAGGGACTCTCTAGAGCAATTGGGTGCCACTGGAATCATCCAATAATTTCAGTAGGCTGGGCAGCTAATGACCAGGGACCCCACTTTTTCTGTCTGCCTAGTTCTGAGATATTGTGTGACACCATTTCTGGTTTTATGTATAGATTGAAAATGGGTTTTCATGTTTGTGCAGGGAGAACTTCAAGGACCAAGCTCCATCTCCAGCTCTCCAGCTCTCTTCTGGATCTAGAGCTTTATGTGTTCCCAGGGCTCTTGGTGACTCTAGGCCTCCGGCAAAGGCTCTGCGCCCTGTATGCGGGAGAAAGTTCTCTTACATGTGCAGTACTTCTTACTTTCCTCTGCTTAGAAACATAGGCCATATATCCTCTTCCTTTCCCACGGAAATTACCACCAAGCTGTGACAAGCTTGATGCCACTTTTCCTGATAAGAACCCCAGTTTGGAAAGGTTTTTATCATGGAACAAAATGCTTTCATAGCAGGGGAAGAGCTTCACCCAATGTTCAAAGCGTCATCTTTCCAAATTTTCTCTTATAAAATAGAACAAATTGTGTATGGTGAAATAGCATTACACTGTAGTTACAATGATATTTTTCTAAAATATTACACAACAGATACTGCCTAAGAAGCCAGTGGGAGAAGATTCCTTCCTGTGGTGTGGTTTAGTACAGTAATTAGCACTAATCACAGAAGTAATGGGCCCCACTCACCTAGAGCTACAAACATTCAAATAATAGCCCACAGACTCCGCAAGGGTGTGCTGCTTTTGCAACTCCAGAGCATGCCCACAACATGAGCTCACTAGATTTCCACACCAGATAGGCGGGAGGGGAACTATGCAGTAACTGGCCCCACTTTGGGCAAGATGAGAAGAGGTCAAATGGTCTGCTTAAGGTCACATGCCACATCACTGGCCAATGAGAACAAAGTCTGAATCCCAGTCTCGCTGGCCCTGTCTATTCTTTAGAGTGCTTGGGATAACCTCACATGACTTCTTTTTGCCCACCTATGGAAATTTAAGGTTGGTTCTCCTGGGTTTGATCTTAGCACTGCATGAGCTGGGCATGTCTGAACAACTGCAACCTAATTATTCTATAGAATGAAGGCTAGCCTGGGCTATACAAACTTGTCTTGAAAAGAAAAAGAACAACAGCAACAAACACCCACAACAGCCAGGGGTTGGAGAGATTGTTGAGTGTTCGACAGCAGAGGACTCCATGATGTCTGACAACGCTGCCTTCCCAAAGTGTGGTCCTACCTTCTTTCATCTCTTGTGCCCATCCCCGCCAGGACAGGACAGACTCCAGAGGTCTCTTTAAAACTGAGGCAGCTTTCTGTAGGCCCACCCTGTTCTGAAATCAAAATCAGACTCCTCGGGTCTCTGCATGTTGTATGGATGTTAAGACTCTTTGGTGGCGGATACTGTTCCCAATCCACATGGGTATGAGTTGTGAAAGGCATATATCATCCTGCTTATGAAGAACACCTTAATAAGCTAAGTATTCACAACTGTATACCTTTCCAGGAACACATGCAGATCTTAGATCCGCTTCATAGACATCCCTTCTGTGAGGTTCACCAAATGGCTTCTATCAAGCGACAGCATAGCTTTTGACCCAAACTAAACTTTCCTGTCTCCAATTTCCTGTCATTTCGATGCTATTTCTCTTTCCTCCTGTAACTTCCACTGCAGTTCCCCAAGAGAAAGAGTCTTTACCTTGGCTCTTTCCTCAGCCCTATAATAAATAGTTAATATCTTATTGTTTTTATGGGCTGTCCTGCCCTCTACAAGGTTGCAAGCCAACACACGTTCCCCAGACGTCTGTAGATGCCCCTTTTGTTGTCAAGGAAGCTAACACTGTCAATCATTTTAACTTTTAATTAAGATGTTCAGAAAAAAGAAAAGCCTATAAAAGATTCTGGATAGTTTATAATTAATGTTTCTTGAAGTAGAGACCTGTGTTTGCCTCCATATTAACTCAGGGACATTTATATGCACGAGTCTCTAACCCATGATTAGACTTCCATCCACACAGTCTATGGGCCCTTTTCCAGTTATTGAAGTCAGCTTGGCAAGTTGTCCTGGCTATGCTATTTTTTAAAGTTTTTATTGGCACATTTAATACAATAATAATATTTCATTATGGTATTTCCGTGCATGTATACAATTATTTTGATCATATTCACCTCCTTTACTTCTTGTCCTTCTACTCATGTTGACCCCTCCCTCTTTCCAATGAGTTCCCCTTTTATTTGTATGGTTTTTTTTTGATTCAATGAGATTAATTGCTTACAATAGCATGGGTAACTTACCTATGTCTATCCATATAATTCTAGAATATAGAAGACAATATCTTTTCCCCCACTTGGTTTTAGACATTGTTTAAGTCAGTATTTTAAAGAACACTAATCTGAGGGCATTCCAGGGTCAAAATACTTTAAGAAACAACACAGGACATGCGCCATTCTTGGATATTCCCGGGGCTTATTTGCCTTCAGAGGATATGAAACTGGTGCAGTGGGTGGAGAAAAACTGCTTAATACTGTGTTGCTGCGTTTTGCCAAACTTGTGGGCTTATCTACTGGTACTTTTGTGTAGCTAAAGATATGTGTGCTGACTCAAAAGCCAAAGGTAAACTGGAAGAAGTCAGGTGAACAGGTCCTTCTGTGTCCAAGCAAACACCATCTACTGGGCAGTCATATGCCCACCCAGACCCAAAGAGAGGGAGTTTAGATCCTCTAATGTCTCGAAGCATAAAGGATACATATGGCACAGTTGTTCAATTGGTATTTTATTGAATAGAGATACAACATGTGTTTCTAAAGAAAATACAATCATTTGAAAAGATGGCTTCAGTTCATTTGATACTCATTTCTTCAAGGGTTGAGGCCTATGCCCTGCCTCCTTGAGTCTGAGTGGGTGTGTGACTGCTTCATCAATGCAGAAATGTGCTCTGGGTATAGAAGGACTTGCCCCCTGTGACTTCTACCAGGTAAGTCTTGGAGTTCTAACCCACCATATACATGTCTAAAACTAAGACTAACAAATGGTGGGGATGCATGAAAGGGTTAAGCCTTACTTCCTCCAGCCATCCTTTCAAGGTGAAATCCCCATCCTTTCCTCAAGACCTGGGAGTGGGTGTCTATGTTCCCTCTCCTAGGTAGGTTTCTGACTGCTTCTTCAATAGACAGAAAAAACACAGAAGGTCCTGCCCGTCTGACTTCTGCCAGGTTACCTTTGCCATGCTAAGCCACCAAGTCTAGACCCATGAGATCTAGCTTATCAACTAGTCAAATACCACAAAGACCTAAGTTGTAGTCATTTAGAACAGACCACCAGAGGAGATCTGTTTGAATTTATTTTTAAATAATTTTAGAGTTTAATTTTAATTTATATTATTGCACATTAATTGAACAAAATGTGAATTTTGTTATATACTTTAATGTATTTGGGTGCATATATATGTTAAGAAAAACTTGTGCAGTCTGTTATCTACTTCCACCATGTGGGTCCCAGGGATTGAACTCAGGTATTCACGCTTACCAGCAAACAGCTTTACCTACTGAGCCATCCTGCCTGCCCTGCTGTGGTATTTTCAAACATGAATATAATATACTTTGATCATATTCACCTTTATAACTCTCTTTTGTTTTCTTCCTTCTGCCTACTGGTTACCTTCTTCTTCCCAAATATTTTGTATTTTTATGTCTTTAAGAAAAAGTCCAGATTTTGCCTATGAAAGAGCACAGAATTTGTCTTCATGGGTCTGCCTTATTTCACTTTATGATGATTTCCAGTTATATCCCTTTTCTTGCAAGAGATGAGATTCTATTATTCTTATTTATAGTTGAAAATATTAATCATTCATATCTATATATGTACATACACATACTTTTTTTCAAAATCTATTTATCCATTGATAGAAAACAGCACTGATTTATAACTTAGTTGTCTTGACAAAAAAGTCTATCACTGCTTTAATGTCTGACCCTCAAAAATGCTGGCAATAATGGTCACTGTTGGCTGAACCTCTTAGTGATGAATGTGCCCCATCAGAACACAGGTGGCAGAGAAATCTTCGTGTCTTGTGCCAGACCCCTACTAGGTACTGAAGGTCCTCTGAAGACAGGGGAGATGACCAAGCATCAGCACCTTGATGAGATTTGAAAGATGGAGCCATGGTTCAGCAAACGCACAACTGGGAAGAGTGAGATGATGACAAGGATGCCTTCAGAGTGCGGTGCATCACCTTTCCTTTCGCTGGGTATGGCTAAGTGAGATAGGAGAACCACCTGTAAGGTATGGACCTGAGTCTTCTGCCTTGTGCCATTGTACAGTGGTATATTATTTGTGTTTAAATAAATAAAGCTTGTCTGGAGATCAGTGGGCAAAGCAGCCACACTAGTCAGTCATACGGGCCAGGAAGTGGTGGCACACACCTTTAATCCCAGGACTTGGGAGACAGAGATAGATGGATCTGTGTGAGTTCAAGGCTACCCTGGGCTACACTAGGTCTATTCAGAAACAGATCCAGGTGGTGGTGCGTCACATCTTTAATTTCAGTGTTTGGGAGTCACACACTTTTAATCCAAGCCTAAGGGAGGTGGAGACAAGAGCGATATGACTGGGAGGAGAGAGGAATATAAAGGGGAAGAGACAGGAAATTAATGCATTAATTAATTAATTAATTAATCTTCTGTCTGAAGGTTTGGTAGAGGTAAAAGGTCTGTCTCTCTAGTGGTTCGTAGCTTTGCTTTCCTGATTTTCAACTTGAACCCCAATCTCGGGCTCTGGGTTTTTATTACTCATGCTACATTAGCAATGCTAATGGTCTTTTTGTAGTCCCATCTAGTTAAAGATTAAAGCTGGCTCTGGAGTTGGAGTGTGGTTCTTTTTCTCTAAACTCAAGCATTCTTATTAAAGTGAAATCCACAATCTCTGTCTCATTTCAGAAGAGCCACCTGATATGGGACAGAAGAAAAATATTGAAGGATTATTTTATTGCTACTAATCTCATAATCTCTTGGTTTCATATTGACTTTTTAACAACTTTTTGTCATGATATTAACTGTCATATAGAGTACTGATTCTGGTAAAAGGCTTCATCTACCTTCCTGTACATGATTTCTGGTTTGAGTCCCTATCAGTTTTCTGCAGTGAATTATGAGCAGGCCTAACAACAACCTTTGAAGTCTCCGAAAGGAGGATTGGGCCCAACAATGACAATTCCTCCAGGACTATAATAACACCACTAAGCTGGCAAACACCACCCAAACACCAGCTTTTGACTACAAACTGCTCAGAACAACTTTGAGGAGGCTAACTGAGATGATCCAGCCTAACAGATTGCTCTAGTCAAGACTTGAGACAAGCCCTGCACTTTCCCATTACATAGGGACTGAATAGCAAATTATACAGCTGCCTCTTCTAGGACTTGACAATAAACCAAATTTTTTCTCTTCAAAATCTCCTAAAGTTGCTGCTGCCCACAGATATCAGGAGGTAAGTTTAAGAATGCAACGCCCACATTTCCAAAAGGTGGGATGGGTGGTTTTGATCTTTCATTGGGTTATGGATATTTGTTACTATTTGAGGGATTAGTTACAACTTATTATTGGTAATGGTCAGGAAAAAAAGCTAAACAAAGGAAATTAGATTCAAGGTTCTTGTTTTGAAAAGAAAAAAGGGGCATATAAATATGATAGGATAAAAGGGTAGATTATTGAATCTACTCTGAAAAGGAAAAAAATAAAGAATACAGATATGATAAGATAAAAAGGTAGATTATTGAATCTAATTTTAAAAAGCAACTACCAGTTTTAAATGTTTTACATTGAATTAGACTTTTGCATATTGTATACAAATTTTGTGTATCTATACAAATTTGAGATTAATTTTGTTAGAACATACTGTACATACATTTCTACTTTTGTTCAAATTATTATACTTATGTAATTCATTTAACAATGTAATGCAAATTTCTAGTCCTTAAAAATTATTATAAAAAATGCAATTAGTAGTTAATAACCTATTACAATTGAACTTGTAGTCACATTAGGTAAGTTTTCAAGGTCAAACAAAAATATATTTTTGATAGACAGGTCATCTTTAAACATTTCAGAGATCTACAGAATATGTCATTTTAGATGTTTTAATAACTTAGTCTCTTTTTTATGACAACAAGACACACCTGCTCTTGGCAGCACCAATCTAATTCAGAGAAGATAATAGGCATTGAAGAAATGCCACATGGAGTTTACTTTTTTTGTGGCAAATGTAAGCCACTGGGCGAGAAAATGCCCCTGCTTTGACTGCTGGCAGTATGCTGTCCTATTTGGACATGCAGGACACAAAAGAGAGTGACTGCAAGACATTGTCAAGACATGGCAGTACAGCCCTTCAGAATATCCTGCTTCTCAGAAAAGTCTGTCAGATATTCTAGGCCTTTAGGCTGAAGATGGATGCTCCAATGTTGCAGAGGAACTTTAGCTGACTGTCCAGGTAGCCAGCTGTTTCTGTTCTTTCTTACTTTTTTCTGAAGTCATTTGTTTGCACTTCCTCCTTACTCAGTTAATATCATTTCCTTCTTTGGTCTCTGAGGGAGTTGAAGACTAGATGGTTATAGTTGTAGTTTTTCTTGTTGGCCAGATGCAGACTTCGGACTTATCAAAATAGGGTAGATAATGGGGTATTTTCTCTGAATTTGTCAAATGTAAATAGACTAGACATTGTTGATGTTGTTATTGCCTGTATATATTGTTCCCTAGGAGTGGAAGAATAGAAACGGAACTAAGGGCAAGGAGAAAATCAACAGCTCAATGACAGGTGAAGATCATCATGTTCCCAGCCATCTGAAAATCTCACCATCCCCAGCTTCTCCTTCCAGCTGTACTGAGCCACCCAGAACTCTCCAGATACATCCTTCTTTTCATCGTTTCATAGATGGATAGCCATTGCTCTCCATTCAACCTGAAATCGCCACTCCTCACTCCCTTTAGAGAACTCACAATCAGTACAACTACCAGCCTTACAGGTTGAAGCTCTCCTTGGCTCTTTAGAATATCAGTGTTCACTCCTTGATGTGTTCTAGCCCTGCATCCAATTTACTTACTCTATGAGTTACCAAGTCATATGGTAATGAGACAGGCATGGTGGTGCATGCCTTTAATCTCAGTACTTGGGAGGCAGGAGTAGGTAGATCTCTATTAGTTTGAGGGCAGCCTGGTCTACAAAGAGAATTTCAGGATAACCAGGGCTCTTACACAGAGAAATCCTGTCTTGAAAACAAAGAAACAAGTCTCTTCTAGTTTATTTTATGTCTTATTTTATACCGGGATTTCAATCTCTTGGAATTATCTCCTCACTTTTGAATTGGTATATGACTGAATTTGAACCATCCTGGCCCCTCGGCTACAGAGAGAGTACTGTGATGGATCTATGAGAATTCCATGGATTCATAGGAGTATCAGAAGACAGAGTGTCTACATCAGAATCGTGCTCCTGATGGTAATGGAATCTCATGGGAAAGCCTGAACCCAAAACAAACCCAATTAAACCAAGCTGGGGCAAATGATAACAGCAATGAGCTCTCAACCGTGCTGGATACTTTGATTAGTGTGCCCAAGGGTGACATGTGAGTCAAGAAGCAACCACCTTCATACACACTCTTAGTAAGATTCATTTTTAGCTATTAGAATTCAGAATTTAGTATCTTCCATAAAAATCTACATTATCATGTTATTTCCATTGATACTAAATTCCATCATCCTTGGACTAGGAAAACGTGGCAAAGAGTCTATTATTAGTGGACTTCTGCTCATTTCTTCTGTTTTTCCTATAGTTTGTTTTTATTCAGCCTTTTGCTATTTGACTAAATGCATAGATTCTACAATAATTATATCTTTTACTGTGAATTACATCTTTTATATATTTTATGAAGAATAACTTTTGAAAAATGCCTGTTGGTTTGTATTCTTTATTATGAAATACCAAGGTCTCTATAACCAGATTATTTTTATTTTTACTTTATTGGCATGTCTTTATATTAACTTTAATCCTTTAAGATCTCTTAATGTTAGAGATTTGTATACAGAACTAAGTTGGATTTTGCTGTGGGTGAATTTGAAAATCTTTTTCCTCTAACTGATAGATAGCTTACAATTCCTGATGAGGCTGGGAAGTCTTTTTATCTCAATGTGCCACATTTTGGCTAATATTTATGTATATAACATATATGGGTTTTTATAAACATGTGTACACATGTGTTTTATTGCATGTAAATGACTTATTTTCTTTCTTTTTTGACATTCCTCTTGCTATTTGAGCGGGCTCATACTTTTTCCCCCCTTTGGCTAAACTCATTACCCTCCCACAAGTATCTTCAGACAATACTTTTAATTTCCTTTTTATTAGATGCTATCTGTCTGCTTCTGCCTACAAAAAGTATTGAAACAAGGCAGCTCCATCTCCTGGCTGATTCCTTCTCCTTCCCGCTCAGCAAATATTCTCCTCCCAGTTGGTACTGATAAGACAATTAACAAGCTTGCGCTGCTCTCTGAATATTTTCTCTTACCTGGACCATCTTGTGAAGCTTGTGCTGCATCTCTACGGCTGGAGCAGATTCTTGTCCAGCATCTGAGCCATATTAAGCTCCATCCTTATTACTTAGCCTCAGTTCTGTGGCTGAACGCCCTATGTAATCTTTACTCATCCACATTCCGTCCACTTGTAGCTTTCCCGTTGTTGGGTAACTTGGAAAGTACGTTTTCTGAGTTATTGTGGATAATACCATTCACATGGTTTATATGTGAAGATCAGTTTGCCTGCATCTAAAATCCTTGTCTCAGTGTAGCTCTTGCGCCTTATTCAGAGAAGCTTCTGTTTACAGTGAACGGCAAACTGCAGAGGTCACGGTTGTCCAAGATTCTGGGAACTGGTGACTGTTGAGTATTCAACTCCAGAGTTGATGTTATTTGACCCACTCTAAGGCTTGGAGAACATTACGGAAGAGGGAGTGGAGACCCAGAAAGAAGGGATTGAGAACGTTCCCTTTTGGAGTCACTGCCATTGTGAATATGATCTCAAAGTGGCTGTAGCTGTCTGCAATGGCTCTGCTCAAGAGTGAACCTGTCAACAGTCAGCAATGGATGAGGAGGGGTTCTCTTCTCTAAAAGAATCTACCTCTCCCTGGGGGAAAATGACTTTTGATGGATATGGGGGGGGGGCAATTTTCTTCTGTTGTGTGCACACTAGCTAAGTCACTAGCTTCCAAAGGGTAGTTCTGAACTTATGGCCAACTGTGCAGCCCTGAGTGGGTCACAAAACAACAACAAAAAAAGACATTAATGTGAGAAAGAGACTTAGGGAAGGTGGGGGTAGATGTGGGAGGAAGACAAGAGCAGGGGGGGTAAGATAAATCATAATGCATTATGTATATGTATGAAATTTCTAAATAATAAGTTTAATTTAAAAAGCATTGTCTTTGGGTTTGGAGAGGTGTCTCAGCAGATAAGAGCATTTGCTGCCCTTGCTGAGGACCTGGGCTTGGTTCCTACCTGCTTCTTGGCTACAAACAACTTCCTGTTGAAGGTGTAAGTCACAAACAACGCCACACCAGTTTGGAATTATGATTAATAGGGTGGTATTTATTTAAAGGGGAAAAAACTTACAGATCACCGTCCCAGCCCTCTGCGCAACCAGGAAGGGAGTCTAGTCGCCGGCAGAGCAGGAAGTGAAGAGAGAGAGGAGAGGGAAGTGGCCACTTTTTTAAAGGGAGAGAGACCACGCCCCAATGGGCTGGTATCTCAGCAGCTATAGGTTGGAGGAGCTGGAGGACCTCCCGCAACATCCTGTAACTCCAATTCTAGGGGATCTGATGCCCTCTTCTTGATTCCTTGGCTCCTCGTTTACCCTGCACGCAGGTAAACACGCATGCACAGAATTTTTTTTTTTAAAAAAGTCTTAAAAAGAAATTATTTGTTGTGGAATATTAGTTCAAGATGCGTTACATTCTTTTATGCTGTGAAATATTTGTTTAATGATGCAAAGATGTTTTTTATTCTTTTATGTTGCATTTGTTTAACTCTGTAAAGCTGTTACTTTAACTGTCTGAAAAACCTGATTGGTCTAATGAAGAACTGAATGGCCAATAGCTAAGAAGGAGAGAAAAATAGGAGTGGCTACCAAGCTAAAGAATACATAGAAGAAAAGAGGAGGAGGGAGAAAAGAAAGAGAGGAGGATGCCAGCAGCCACCTACCCAGCCACCCAGCCAGCCACAGCATAAGAAGGAAAGAGAAGTGTATAGAATAGAGAAAGGTAAAAGCCCAGAGGCCAAAAGTAGACAGGATAATTTAAGACAAGAAAAGCTGGCTTGAAACAAGCCAAGAATAGGCATTCAAAAGGAAGAATAAGTCTGTGTATTTATTTGGGAGCTGGGTGATGGGCTCCCAAAGAACAAAGAATAAGAAAATAAAAACTACAATCATTGTTACGCATTTTTGTTTCTTCAGTGTGTTGACTATGTTGTCTTCTTATATTTTGTTAAAAAAAAAGCCAACATTGTCACACTAGAATCTGATGAAGATCTAATTCTTCCCCTGTAAGAATAATAACTACAAAGTCCACTTTGTGGCAGAACAGTACCATTTTTTTCTGTCTCTGTATAATTATGGATAGTTTCCTGGCTTACTATGACAATATTCTTAAGTTTGTTAATAAATTATTACATGGTTATCCAAACTGTGGGCAGCAACATCCTAAAGCCCTTCGTCTTGGACTGAACGCAAAAGAGAGGCTAGCTGGGCACCAGTGTTCGTCTCTCTGCTTCCTGACTATGAATACCACGTGGCCAGCTGCCCCAGTCTCTTGTCACCACCATGTCATGATGGAGGGTGTGATGGTCCACTTAAATTACCCATTTGAAACAACCTAAGCTCACCTGGGAGGAGATCAGATTGTCCCATGAACACATAAGTGAGGGGTTGCCTTGATTGCCTAAACTGATGCAGGATGACCCAGCTCACTGTAGACAACACCATTCCCCAGGCTTTGCCTCAACACTGAAAAGACAATGAGAAAATGAGCGAGTACCAGCTTTAATCCTCTCTGCTTCCTGACCACAGACACAATGTAACCAGCTTCCTCCAGCCGTTTGTTTTCCATCATGCTGGACTGTACCCTCAACCATGTGCCCCCAAAAGCACTTCTTCCCTTAAATTACTTCTTGTCAAGTTTTGTCACAGCAATCAGAGAAGTCACAAATAGACTCTATTACCTGTGGTCTCACTAGGTATGAAATGCTTCAAATTACTAGGAGGTAAATTACCTAACCATCGAGAAAGACGTGAAACTGAAGTTCAAGTCCCAGCTAGGTCTTAGAGCATCTGGGAAGGGTTTTGTGTGACAACATTTACCAAATCTCCTTTACCAAATCTGTGCCATAAAGAGTGGCACTGCAACCATCCCTCAGTGCAGGCACCGTAAAATGCAAAATCGTGTCCTTGTTCATCTAAATCTACACCAGAGAGGATCACTCACTTGTGTAGCAAAAAGACAAACTCACTTGTAGGAAAAAGGAAGAAAAAAAATTCTACTACATTAGCCACTGTGTGTGTGTGTGTGTGTGTGTGTGTGTGTGTGTGTGTGTGTGTGTGTGTGTGTAAGGGGGGGGAGAGAGAGAGAGAGAGAGAGAGAGAGAGAGAGAGAGAGAGAGAGAGAGATCGCATGTATTTGAGTGTGTGGGTAAGTATGCCTGTGTGTCCATGCAGAATGGAAAGACAGCCTCGTATGTCAATATGTAACATGTCACTCCTTAGGTGTTGCCCACCTTTACTTTTCATTTTAATTTTTATTTTGAGATAAGGTTGTCAATTCAGCTAGGTTGGCTGACCGACCGACGAGCTTCTGCCTCCCTAACACTGAGATCATAAGGGCATGCATTGTGACCAGCTTTTTTTTTCTTTCTCTTTTGTACATGGGTTCTGGGGATGGAATTCAGATCCTCATGCTTGCACGGCAAGTACTTTATTGACTGAGCCATATTCCCAACCTTAGTTACTTTCTTAAAAGTCTCCCAAAGGTGGTCAGCAGAAATACCCTTCCATGCTGGCCCTGACGAGCCTCGCTACAACTCCTTGTCCCATTCTGGGAATATTTGGGAAGACTCTTTTCCTCTTGGACTGATTTTAAATTACATTCTGGCAGCAGTTAGATAAATCCTATCTGTCTTCTGAGCCCCAGTCTCCCCTGAGATCACTACTTATAATTGAAGAAAGAACAGAAACCAAACCTTGACTCAGGCGGTTGGGGTTTATGTGCTTTGTCAATATACCTGTGTCGCTCTCCAGAGAACCAGGGGGATAAAGTTACTTAGGAGTCAAAACTAAGGGAAAGAGGTCCCATCAAAAGAGTTCTGCCTTATGCCAAATAAAAATGAGCAGTCAGCCTTGACACTCACGCCTTTTCATGAAATAAAGCTAACGAAATACTCCTGAGTTAGGCCTAGACACTTGCAGGGGACCAAAGTTTGCTTCTAAGAACCCATCTTACACTGATCACGGTTACTTGTAAATTCCTCTTCTGGACTAAAAGACACCTGTACAAACTCTCTCTCTCTCTCTCTCTCTCTCTCTCTCTCTCTCTCTCTCTCTCTCTCTCACACACACACACACACACACAAATACATATGGACACCTCAAAACAGATATATTCATATACACATAATTTTTTAAACGTTTAAGTAAATAAATACCTCTGAGTCTATGACTAACCTTCACATAAGCTTTCAGTCCAGAGTTAGTGGTACACAGTGGCCTGGGGCTTGTCTCTACCAGGCAAGGACACAAGCAGCGAAGAACTGGTGTTAATGACATCAGGGCAAGGGCTGTGGTTTCCACACCAACCAAGATTTGACATGATTAAAAACCTTATGGCAATAATTCGTCTTCAAAGTTCCACAGTCAGCTTGTGTTTTCATTCTCTGCCTACTTGGTGTGGTAGCTCATCTGGTCTGACTGCTATCCCAGGACTGCCTTTTTAGTAGATTTTCTGTGCCCCACCCCACCACCCGCCATTTCTGGAACAACTTTTGTGATGCCCACGTCAGGAGGCCACCCTGTATGTGCATTCCCTATGCTGGGTATGTAAATCGTACCATTGCTGTATGCTTCTTGTCTTTATAAAAGGTGCCTTTACCAAAGGAGGCCACTCCACGTTAAGAAGACCCATGCAGGCTGGAGATGTCACTTGGCAGTAAAACACGAGCCTAGAATGAACAAACACCACAAAGAGAATGTATTAGATTGACTTTCACAATGTGGACTGCACAGTCCATAAGTGGCTATCTCTGTGCTGGAGAGGCTAAAGGCCCAGTGGCTGCTCAGTTGACTAGGTTGAATGCTTCAGCAGCCCCTCTATGGTCCTGAGGGTCTGAAAGATTCCAGGATGTCTGTTGGTCTCTAATTCTTTGTACAACGGCTGGAGAAGTTGGGTTCTGATGGCAGCAGCAACGGCTAAATAGATGCACGCACATGTATGAAGCAAGCAAGCAACTTGTTTTCTGTTTGGACCTATTTGTGGATATCTGAACTGCTGCTTTCTGCAGAGCCAGGTCTTTCCCACACAGTTAACCCTTCCTGGAAATGCCCGCAGAGACCTACCCAGAGACGTGTCTCTTAGTTGGTTCCAGATCCAAGCAAGTTAACAAGCAAGATGAACATCACAGCTCGATGGGGTATCTCTGTCAGTCAATGATCTTTAAGAGGTTGGACAAGGTTAGGGCGTGACCTTTTGGGTACCAGCAGAAAACTGCCTGCCCACCTAGGATTCTCTCTCTTTGTAGTTTCCAGGTTACACAGCTGAGGTTAGACTTCTTGTCCCTGTTTTATAAGCTTGCCCCCTCTAATAAAAAAATATAATCACAATATCTTGGAGTTAGCCTGGGATTCTTTGACTTGTGTCCTTCAACAACAGCTAGCATGTCCTAGGATTTGAGTTCCATCCTAGAGCTAAAAAAACAAAAACCAGACACATAAGTAACTGGGCATGGGGACACAGGCTTGTAATGTAAGAATTTAGGAGGCTGAGACAGAAATATTGCCGTGAGTTTGCCATCAGCATATATTACCTGGTGAGACCCTATCAAAGAATATTTAAAAGTATTTTTGCTTATTCTTTGAGAATTTCATACATGTGTACAAAGTATTTTGATTGTACCCTCACACCTTTCCATTTGCTCCCAGATCCCTTCCAAATCCCTCTCCATACTTCATATCTTCCTTTTTTTTTTTCAAACCTACTGAGTCTGATCAGCATGGGAAAGTCATAGGCTCAAGGCAGAACCTACTATCACTTTGCTAAATTTACATCTTCTCAAATTACCGTTTATAGCCTTATTTCTACAATTTCTACACCCCTAGACTAGAGTAGATCTCAGCCCTCATCCAAGATGCTTGTTTTTGCAGTAGATAGAGATGCTCACGTGCGCATGAACGCGCGCACACACACAATTTTTTTTTGTTTTGTTTTCAGAAGACCCATTTAGAGTGGTGAGTGGGTAGAATTTAGTGGTAGAGTGCTTGCCTACCATGTAGAAGGCCTTAGGTTTGAATCCCTGCAACAGAACATCAACCAAAACAAACCCTGTGAGTAAGTTGCTGTGGTTCTCCTAATGCTAACCACAGTGGGAGAAATGAACATTAGTAAATGAAAAATAAGTACATTCATAGCCTTCCCTCCTATAACATTTGTTCATTTGATCCTGTTTCAGACTGCATGAATATAGATACCATGGTTTTTACTTTTATTGTGCCCAACAAAACACCAAATAGCAGAAACACCATAGGCATTTGCTGGAAGAATTCATCAGAGCTGGACACGTGTTGTCTTGGTTTCCCTTTTTTGGTGCCATGGAAACAACAGCAGCAACAACAGAAAGCACTGGTTAAGAGCAACTCGAGGAGGGGATGGTTCATTTGGTTTACACTTCCAGTCAATATGTCATTAAGGGAAATCAGGGCAGGAATGGGTCCATTTGTGAAGAAAAGTGGACAGGCTAGCATGAGACCAACACTGGCAATACTTGCAAGTACTTTCTTCTCATACCTACCTCATCTTCAACCAGTTACCCATCTCCAACAGTTCCTTAGCTCATTTTCCCTTCCCACAGACATTTATACTTATTTTTAAAGACAGGGTGAAGCGAGCTGGGCAGTGGTGGCGCATGCCTTTAATCTCAGCGCTTGGGAGGCAGAGGCAGGTGAATCTCTGTGAGTTCATGGCCAACCTGGTCTACAAGAGCTAGTTCCAGGTCAGCCTCCAAAGCTACAGAGAAACCTTGTCTCAAAAAAAAAAAAAAAAAGACAGTATCAAGCTGCCCTTAAACTCATAGAGACCCACCAGCCTCTGCCTCTGAGCGCTGGGGTCTGCAGGTGACGGTGCAGCGGCACTACCCAACAGGATCACTCACTCCTTGCATAGGAAGAAAAGTTTATTGGGGGAACAAACTACCAACAGCCTTGGAGACTAGAGGACAGAAGCTTGGTGGAAAAGTAAGTGGATTTATATGCTGTCAACAGGATGGAGATCTTGAGCAGAAGCAGGCTGTTTGTGCTAACTGGGAATTAGATGCCCTTGCCCAAGGGAATTGACTGTTGGGACAGACACAGGAGGTAGCAATTTTCCTGGTAAACAGAAACCTGCTTTACAAGATTCCTGAGGAATGGTGAATTTTGGCTTCTGGATACACAGTAACAATCCCTCTGTTTACCCAGTCAAATCCTTCTGTTTAGGACACTGTCAGCAAAGGTGCCATTTTGGGACCCACTTTGGACCTAACAGGATTAAAAGTGTGCATCACCCTATATGACTCGGTTTCTCTATTAGGTAGCTGTCTACATGTTGATCTCAAACCGGGATTACTATTCTGTTTGAAGAGAAATAAACAAATTTATGAACTATTATAGGAAATGATAGCTGTCCTTGCAGTTTCACTCAAGAGTGGAGAGGACCATATATATATATATATATATTCCAATCTGTATAACTTTCCTAAGAGGAAAGTTCACCTCCGAGCTGTAAAGGCTTGTTAGGCTACACATAGAATAACCCATCTAGTGAAGAAAAGGAACAAGCTTAGAGTTAAGGTAAGAAAAATGGTAAGATGTCAGATCTGTGAGCGAGTGTGTTGTATGTGTGTATGTGTGTGTTTGTGTGTGTGAAGACAAGAGTGATAGACAAAAGTAAGATCTTGTGGGGGCCTCTAATACTCTCCACCTTATTTCCTGAGACAGTCTTTCCCTGACTCGGGAATTTGCCATTTTTCAGTGGTGCCGGCTGGCCAGTGAACCCCAGTGATCTTTCTGCCTCTACAATTCCAAGTGCTGAGGTTCCTAGAACATATGATCTCACACAGGGTTTTATAGGGGTGCTATGGACCAGAGTTCGGGTCCTCACAATTGTGCAGCCAGTGCTTTCTACTGACTGAGTCATCTCCCCAGAACCAACAATCAGGAAATTCTAATATTTCCATTTCTTTAAGACAAATACAAGTAATTTTCTCCACAAAAATATGGGTTGATGAGATGACTTGGAGGGTAAAGGCTTGCTGCCAAGTCTGATTGCTTTAGCTTTATTCCCAAGACCAACATGGAGAAAGGGAGGAACTGACTCCTGTAAGCTGTCCTCCTACCTCCACAAGAGGGCTGGGTTGCGTGCTCACAAAAGAAGGAAGAAAGAAAGGAAGTGTCAAGTTGGGAGCATAGGCCCCTGCCCCTCGCATCTAGCATCTATCCCAGCCCCCAGGTCTGGTCTGGACTCCAAATCCCAGCAGGCCAGGTCCTGAACCCTCCCTTGGGGGTGGCTTCAGGACCACTCCCCAGGGTATTTAAGTGATCCCCCAAAAGAGGAACGCGTGGGCTTCCTTTCTTCCTCCCTTCCTTCTGGGGGTTGCATTTCTGTGGCTTCCTGGTTTCCCCCTCAGGGCCACCCAGGAGTGCAGATCTCCCATTAAACCTGGATATTTCTTAATTTGGCTTGTTTTGATTTGGCTTGATTGGAAATTTTGTGTCAGCAGAGAGCTCTCGTTAGGAAATATTCCTAACAGGAAGGAAGGAAGGAAGGAAGGAAGGAAGGAAGGAAGGAAGGAAGGAAGGAAGGAAGGAAGGAAGGAAAGAAGGAAGGAAGGAAACACAAATTTAAGATATGGGAGTCTTGCTCTTTATGTCTTATAATATTGTGATCTGTTGTATATTAAAACTTAGAACGTCTCCTACAAATACATTTTCATGGATGGAACCAATCATCAGGAGGAGTATGTGCTTTTAACTAAGTATCTCTCCAGCCCTGAACCACAGTAGTTTTTTTTAACATTCTTTTTATTTATTTTTTGTGTCTTTCACATCATGCATCAAGACCACATTCATTTCCCATCCTTGAGTATCTGCTTTCTACCCTTGCAACCTCTGCCCCCTTGCCCCAGATATGGAAGCTGTAGTGTGACATAGTGAGTAACACGGTAAATTCCTTTGTCCAATGGACACTTAACCTGTAAGTGTTCATTGCAGACTCATTGGTATAGTTTGGGTCTCTGGCTCCTGCTACAGTATTGATGCTGGGCCCTCACTGGGACTCTTCTTGGATATTCTGTTGTTGCTCTGTGTTGTGGAAATCCTTCAGCTTTGGGTCTACAGGTCCAGTCCCTTTATGTGTTCCAATAATCACAGATTGGTTGGATATTGGAGTGGGCTAATCCATAACCTTGTTTCTGGATCTAGGTAGTTATAAGGTTGAACTATAATGTTCTAACAATCTTAATTTCCTTATTTTTCTACCATTACTTCTCTTTATATGGCAATCAAATTTATATGTCATTGGACTGCTTTATGGTAGAATGTCTGATTTGAAAATCCTGTTTGAGTTGCTGATTTGGATTTTACTCTATTTTTTTAATGTTAAATGAATTTGGATTGGGATTGAGACAATTTCCAACAATTTCTGAGATGTCCTCAAACATATTTCTGCCATTTTGTACTACAAATTTATGCAAAACAGGATTCTCAGCATTGACTATTAGCAAATTAAAATATAGAACAATTATGAAAAACAAGAGTGTGTGCTGCACTCTGCTGTGTCAGATACGCAGTTGTCATTTATGTCAACAAGCACATCCATCTCATTAGTGTGTGGATTTGCTTTCAACTTTGGTAAAAGGTAAAACTTCATGTACACCAAAGAATTAGAAAAATAAACCTCTTAGTCATCACCTGAGAACATTTAACTTGCATTTTATACACCTACCTATATACCCAGGATAGCACGCAAACATCTAGCGTGAAAGGGAAAATGGATTGCAAGTAGGAAAAGAAGCCCTGGGTTAAAGAGAGACACCTTACAGTTAGCTGCAAACTGAATGAAGCTCACGGGCTGTACCCACGCAAAATAAATGCAATGCAGATATCAAATGCAGATATTATTTATCACTTTAATGATAAACTTACAGAACCAAAGTTCCAGCGTAGTACAGGTAGGGAGGAAAAGAGAGAGCGACCCGCCTCCCCGCGCACCCATTTATTGGCAGGCATTCGCCCGAGGCAAACCCCACCCCCTAAAGGGGTTGTCTTAACCCTACATCTCCCCCTTTTGTCTAAATAAGACACAACTAAACCAAATATAACTATAAACAATAATAACAAATGATAAATATAACAAACAATATTGAGAACAAAAGTTTTGCTAGAGAGTAACTACAATTAAATAATCTTTAACTCCATAAAGATCTGAGAAGGGAGTAAATATTACTTAACAAATGAGAGATATCCAAAATGTGCAACAAATGACAGAGACAACTGACTGCCTGGGCAATCACCCAAAATCTCGTTTGCTATGTTGAGTCAACCAACTTTGGCTAAGGCCTAACATAACTGACATACCATTATCAAATGTAAGGAATTTTCTTAGAATTATCCTACCCTGTCTTGGCAAGATAAGACAATCCTGTTTTATATCTTAGTCAGTAGTTGAGGTATGGGTTTTTCTTAACCCAAAGGCCAGTTCTGCCAAGAAGACAAGCTCCCAGTGGAGTGTCTTTGGTGCTCAACGTTCTCTCGGGAGTAGAGTGGTGTTGTCAGGAGTAAATTGTGTCTCAATGACACAGAATTTTAGGTTAGATTAAAGGCCATTTTCTACAGCTCTTCAAAGAGGCTGAAGATTATACTATCTATACTAAAAATAATCTCTATGTATCTAAAAGACCTGATTAACCTAAAAATAATATGACAAACATATAATTTTCAATACCTGCTTTTTGTAATGTCTGAATCTCCTGCCCAGAATTATGTTCTAAAGCCTTCATTGAGGATTCTAAAGTATGAAATTTGTCCAGTAGAGATGACTTGTCATCTTTGGACATAATTTTTATGGCATAAACTGTGCCTTTTTGTATTGACAATATTTCCGCCAATCTGTCATAAGCTTTAGACAAAATTTGATTGTCACATTTAGCAGTTTTGATTCTCTCAGTTAATGTTTTAGTTCCTACAGAAAGGGACTGCTGGAACTTACGATCTAATTCAGCTGTTTCTTTTTCCATAGTAATGAATTTCTCCTTAACATCAGCCTGTACCTTTTCTAGATTTTGCTCAGTTAACCAAGTTATGTTAAACAAAGATTTGTTTTCTTCCTGGAGAACTTCAAACTGATTCTTGAGAAGATTGTTGTCGTTTTCAATAGTTTTCAAACGTTTAACCTCTGCCTTAAGAGATTTGATCATTTTTCTATTATCAAACCAAATAGTGCTAAGGAAAATTAAGAATCCCAGGAATATCCATATATGTGGGGTGGTAGACACCTCTTGTAAGATCTCCCAAATGGTGCACTCAAAAAAGCTGTTGAAATCTGATATCGTCACGTTCTCAGACATTATTTATAAAAGAAAAAATTCTCTTACCTGTAATAACTGGTTCCTGCCAGTGGTGGCGAAAGAGTTCAGTTGAATCCGCGTGTCCTAAATCTGAAATAAAATGACTCAAAAACAAAATTGAAACAGACACCAGGCTGATAAGTAGCAACTGGGCCAGAAAGGGAATAAAGAAAAGCCAGCAAAGTAAACAAATCAAAGGGATGCCGGCTTTTTTGTGCCGGGGCTCGCAGGCCGCTGTCACGTGACCCGAGCACCGGCGGAGGTGGGAGGGGAACAGACTTAGGTGGCGGCAAGGAACAGAGACTTAGGCGCTGTTAAAAAGGCTCTGTCGATTTCAAACCCGCTGCTTGATTCTCTAGCAAGCAGCAGGGAAAATCGAGTAGCTCAGAATCTCAGCTGCTTCAGCGCGCGCCCAGAGAGACTGCTCAGAATCTCAACTGCTTCTGCGCGTGCCCAGAGAGACTGCCGCAGTGGCCCGGTGTGCAAGAGACTCCGATTTTGGGCCGGTTCTCGGCAAAGCCCCACGTTGGGCGCCAATTGTACCCACACAAAATAAATGCAATGCAGATATCAAAGAATATTTATCACTTTAATGATAAACTTACAGAACCAAAGTTCCAGCGTAGTATGGGTAGGGAGGAAAAGAGAGAGCGACCCGCCTCCCCATGCGCCCATTTATTGGCAGGCATTCGCCCGAGGCAAACCCCGCCCCCTAAAGGGGTTGTCTTAACCATACAACGTGCCATGGTCTTCTTAACCACATAGTTCGCCACTCTATACAGGGTTACAGAGCATGACATAGGGGCTTTGACAAAACTGGCAATTATAAAAAAGAATTAACTGCCACTGGGAGTGAGTCAGGGATGGCAGAACTCCACAGTAGCAGGACTGAGCCAGTGACCTGGGCCAAAGCAGGCCTGAGACAGTGAATTCCAAACTCCACAGTAGCAGGACTGAGCCAGTGACCTGGGCCAAAGCAGGCCTGAGACAGTGAATTCCAAACTCCACAGTAGCAGGACTGAGCCAGTGACCTGGGCCAGAGCAGGGCTGAGACAGTGAACTCCGAACTCCACAAGAGCAGGACTGAGTCAGTGACCTGGGCCTGAGCGGACCTGGGACAGTGAACTCCATGGGAACAGGAGCAGATCCATACCAGGGACACTTGCAGAAGCAGAACTGGGCCAGCAACCTAGGCAGGAGTAGGTGTGAGGTGTCAAGTTCTGCGGGAGCGGGACTGAGCCAGCAACTTATGCCTGAGTGGGCCTGAGACTGAAAGCTCCACTGGAACAGGAACAGATCCAGACTAAGGACATTTGAAGAGGCAGAACTGTGCCAGTGACCTGGGGCAGAGCAGACCTGAGACAGCAAACTCCACAGGAATAGGTACAGGGGAGCAACCGCTGAGCAAGTGGGCCACAGACCACTGCAGGTCTGGGAGTGAATCTGGGACCTCTGAGGGAGTAGGCCTGAGCCAGGTCCTCTGAAGGTCTGGGGGTACCTGAGTCTGGGTCTCCGAGAAAGAAGATAAGAGCTAGAGACCTTTGCAGGACCAATCCCAAGACAGGGAGCTCTGCAGAAGCAGATCTGGACCAGGGACATTTACAGAAACAGGTCTGAACTGGAAACCTAGGCCAGAGCAGGCCTGAGTCAGCAAACTCTGTGGGAGCAGAGCAAACCCTGGAAGCACTGAGTAACTTCCAGAGTGACCAATGAGGTGACTGGAGCAGTGGCACTGACTGCACCACAAGGAGCAACCATCTGAGACTTGGATCCACTGGCACCTAGAAGATTAATCACCAGAGTCACAGACAGCCCCAACCACACCAATTATAGGAAAAGATGAGTAGACAAGGTAAGAACACATGCAACACCACAGAGAGCAACACGACACCAGCAAAATCTAGAGACCCTACAACAGCAAAACTTGAACAATCAAATATAGAGGAAGCAGAAGAAAAAGACCTAAAAAATAACTTCAGGAGAATGTTTGAGACTTTTAAAGAGGAAATGAGAAATTCCCTCAAAGAAATGAAGGAAAAGACAAACAAAAAATTGAAAGAGATCAGCAAATCCCTTAAAGAAAACCAATAAAAAGAAATCAAACATATGAAAGAAACTATTCAAGACTTGAAAACTGAAAATAGAGACAATAAAGAAAACACAAGCCAAGGGATTTATAGAAACAGAAATCATGAGAAAGCTACCAGGAACCACAAATGCAAGCATAAATAGCAGAATACAACAGATGGAAGAGAGAATCTCAAGTGCTGAAGATACAATAGAGGAAGTAGACTCATCAGTCAAAGAAAACATTAACTCTCACAAAAGCTTAACACAAAATATCCAGGAAATATGGGACACCATGAAAAGACCAAACCTAAGAATAATAGAGTTAGAAGAAGTGTACAGAACACCAGATAGACTGGATCAAAAAAAGGACCCTAGCCACATAATAATCAAAACATTAAACGTACAGAATAAAGAAAGAATATTAAGAGCTGCAAAGAAAAAAAGCCAAGTAACATATAAAGTCAGACCTATCAGAATTACACCTGATTTCTCATTGGAGACAGTAAAAGCCAGAAGGTCGTGGTCAAGCACTATGCAGACATTAAAAGGCCACGGATGCCTGTCCAAACTACTATACCCAGCAAGAATTTCAATCACCATAGAAGGACAAAACAAGATATTCCATTACAAAACCAGATTTAACCTAGCCACAAACCCAGCCATGCACAAAGTACTAGAAGGAAAACTCCAACCCAAGGAAGTTGGCTACATCAACAAAAACACAGACAATTGATGATCTCACAGCAGCAAATCCCAAAGAAGGGAAAAACACACAAATTAACGTCACCAACAGTTGAAAACTAAATTAACAGGAGATAGCAATCACTGGTCATTAATATCCCTTAATATAAAGGGACTCAACTCACCTATAAAAATACACAGGCTAACAGACTGGATATGAAAACAGAATACATCCTTCTGCTACATGCAAGAAACACACCTCAACCTCAAAGATAGATATTGCCTCAGAGTAAAGGATTGGAAAAAATTTCCAATCAAATAGACCTAAGAAACAAATTGGTGTAGCTGTTCTAATATCTAACAAAATAGACTTAATCCACACACCTACGAACTCCTGATTTTTGACAAAGAAGCAAAAATATCAAATGGAAAAAAGAAAGCATATTTAACAAATGATGATGGCATAACTGGATATCAACATGTGGAAGAATGAAAATAGATCCATATCTATCACCATACACAAAATGCAAGTCCAAATGGATCAAAGACCTCAACATAAAGTCAGTCACACTGAACCTCATTGAAGAGAAAATGGGAAGTACACTTGAATGCATTGGCACAGGAGACCACTTCCCAGTAGCACAGACACTGAGAGAAACAATTAATAAATGAGACCTCCTGAAACTGAAAAGCTTCTGTAAAGCAAAGGACATGGTCAACAAGACAAAACAACAGCCTACAGAATGGGAAAACATCTTCACCAACCCCACATCAGACAGAAGTTTTATCTCCAAAATATACAAAGAACTCAAGAAATTGGCCATCAAAAGAAGAAATAATCCAATAAAAAAAAATGGAGTACAGACCTAAACAGAGAACTCTCAACAAAGGAATCTGAAATGGCTAAAAGACACTAAAGGAAATGCTCAACATCCTTAGTCATCAGAGAAATACAAAGCAAAGCAACTGTGAGATTCCATCTTACACCTGTAAAAATGGCCAAGATCAAAACACTGATGACAACTTATGCTGGAGAGGTTGTGGGGTGAAGGAAACACTTCTGCATTGCTGGTGGTAGTGCAAGCTGGTACAGCCCCTTTGAATATCAGAAAATTAGGAAACAACCTTCCTCAAGACCCAGCAATACCACTTTTCGGTATATATTCAAAGGATGCTCAATCATACCACAAGGATATGTGGTCAACTATGTTCATAGCAGCATTGTTTGTTATAGCCAGAGCCTGGAAACAACTTAAATGCCTCTCCACCAAAGAATGGATAAAAAAAAATGTGGCACATTTACACAATGGAGTACTTACACAGCAGAAAAAAATAATGACATCTTGAAATTTGCAGCCAAATGGATGGAGGTAGAAAACATCATTTTGAGTGAGGTAACCCAAACCCAGAAAGACAATATTCATATGTACTCACTCATATGCTTTTTAAACATAAAGCAAAGGAAACCAGCCCACAAATCACAATCCCAGAGAACCGTGACAACAATAAGGACTCTTAGAGAGACATACATAGATCTAATCTACATGGGAAGTCAAAAAAGACAAGGTCTCCTGAGTAAATTGGGAGAATGGGGACTTTGGGAGAGGGTGGAAGGGGAGGGAAGAGGCAGAGAGGGGAGCAGAGAAAAAATGTAGAGCTCATTAAAAGTCAATAAAAAATTAACACCAATTGAAAAAAAATTCAAAGTCAAACACATAATAAGTCTATAAAATGCCACCATCAATGATCAATTCAGCCTGCATAGGGTACTGTGGAATGGGCAGGGAGTCCACCCTAGAAATCTTAATACATCATGGCCTTTGTCCCTAGAGGTCAGGGGCAATCTGATACCTCTCAGAGGGGAAAGGGGGAATCTTGGAGAACAAAAACAGAAACCTCCCAGGTGAGAGCTGAGAGAATCTAAGATGGGTATCTCGATACCGAAAGATGAAAGTAGATGCTGACATTGGCAATGATATCCTAAGAGGAGCAAGAAGAGATATCCATGGGTAGGAAACAAGAGCCTTGTAAACTAGGGCCAGAGAGATGGTTCAACAGAAAGAGGCTCCTGAATACAGACCTGATGACCTGAATCACCCAGAGCTCACAAACAGAGCCAATTCTGGAGAGTTTGTCTTTGACTTTGAGATGTATATTGTGGCATACGTGTGCCTGTACACACACATACACACACAACAATTTAAAAGTGAGACTTGCAAAGTAGAAAAGGGCTAGCTCAGTCTAATGTTCATAGTTCAGCTCTTCAGAGAATCAGCCTAGTTCCGTTAATAAGAAACTATGAGGGATGGGGAGAGAGCTCAGCTGGTAAAGGCCTCTCCTTGAGAACCTCCAGAGTTGACCTCAATCCTCAGAACACACATTTAAAAAGAAAATACGCAGCAGAAGCAGCAACAAATGAGCATTGCAATACATGCCTGCAATTATTCCTCTGGTATACACACACACACACACACACACACACACACACACACACACACACACACCACTAGCAGGACAGGACTTAGTCTTCAGTTTTCAATTTGGTGAATAGGCCCATGTAAATGTGGCAGCCACAGGAAGACGGAGGTTTATTTTCCTCTCTTACTCCTCCATAATGTCCTGCTGTGTTGGGGAAGAAGGATGGGCAAAAAGTATGGTGAGAAAATTCCACCACATCAAACCACCTCAATCTCCCTTTTTATAGCTGTTATAGAAAACAGAGGAAGTGTTTAAGACCCCATGTGTGTGTTTTAAGAAGTAATGATAAAATAAGGGACACATTTATTTCATGCATGAAGGACTTTAAGACACTTGGGTATGGATTTCACAACAGCCCATGCTTCGGTCAGAACACTGGTTGGCATTCATGGCTTTCTGCAAACCTTGACGTTAGTGCCCGGATTCCTGGAGAGCACGTGTTTGCTGCAGCTCCTGCCAGCTTTCACAGTTCACAGCCATGATGATCACGATTTCATGTTCTGGGAGAACACACAGCTTCAAGAAGTTAGTCTGAACATCGGAGGGACAACTCTCAGTGAAGGTGGCTGAGGAATACATTGAAAGGGAACTAGTTCTTTCCGTTTGTTCCTTTCTTTCAAAAGGAATTTCTGGTAAGAGCTGAAACAGGATTTTAGGGAGATCATAAGCTTTGGGGTAACATACTTATTCACAAAATACAAAGTGTAACAGAATGACTGATGGGGGGGGAAGAGGAAGGCAGAGGGGGGTGGCTGGGTGGCCAGAGTAGCCTGGAACCTTTGTATCTATTTTGTATCTCTGTTATTTACTAGCCTTGCTCTGGGTAAGAATAGCAGCCCTCTGTGTCTTAAAAACCTTCCCAGGCGATCCACCGGTCCTGGGCTTAATTTAACTTTGTTCTTTTATGTATGAAGGAATGCCTTTCTTGAGAGACTGCTAACTGTAGGGATTAGAGACCTAGAATTTCCACCATCCATGTGGGCAGATGTTCTTTTTATTTGATGTACATGGTATGTGTGTGCTTGTGCATGTGTGTGTGTGCATATGTGTGCACGCACGCACAAACACACACACACACGTGTACACACATACAAACACGCCAGTCCTAGGAGTTGTTCTCAGGCTACAGGTCAGTCTTAGGTCTTGTTTCTTGGCATCTACCTTGGTTTTTTGAGACACTCTTTCACTGGAACCTGAGACTTTCTGATTCGCCTAGGCTGGTTGCTCAGTGAGCCCTAGAGATTTGCCCTCCTCTGCTTTGCCTCCTCCTCTCCCAGCCCCAGCCTTGCCAGGGCTGAGGTTACAAATAAATAGGCAATACCACACCCGAGTTCTGAGCATCAAACTCCAGGCCCTCATGCTTGTTTGGCAAGCACTTTACCAACATAGCTGTCTCTTCAGCCCTTTTGTTACCGTAAAGTAATATATTATTTGTTTTCCATGTTGTATTAAAATCAGTTGGAAAATGTACACAAGCAAAAAAGAAAAGACATTCATTCTTACTGACACACTCACAGGAAAGCACCATTTGGGTTTTGATATTTCCTTTTGATCTTTTTCTGGCATAAATACAAGAAAGCCCAAGTCACCCACACAGAAGTTAAACTAACCCTGTGTGCACCAGGATTGTGAGAGGCGCACACGCACTTGGACCAGAACTCATTCTGACTCCTTATCCAGAGCAGTCGTCATGGCTACCCATGACCATAGCTACTTCTCCAGGCAAAGGCAGCACTCTGGTGGGGAGAGGCTGCAGGTGTTCTTTCCTCTAACCATCTCATTTTTTCAAAACTAAGTCTGGGTACATGATAGAACCGCAGTGAATCATTTTGGGACAGTAAAGAGAACCCATGGGTTAATGATGTTTTATCATAATAGTCATATTAAAACCCCAGAAGGCAGGAAGGGCCTTGCTCTTGTTCTCTACAATTGCTGTTAAAATAACAACGGCAGCAGCAACAACAACAATACAAACAGCATAAAATAAACAAAACAAACAAAAACCCACTCTGACCAAAAGCAACTTAGGGGAGGAAATGGTTTATTTGGCTTATACCCCAGGTCACAGTCCATCACTGAGGAAAGTCAGGACAGGAGCTCAAGCAGGAACTTGAAGGAGAAATGATGGAGAGATGTTGTTTGCTGACTCGGTCTCCAGCTCCCGGGCCCACGCTCAGCAACCTTTCTTATAAAGTGCAGGACCACCAGCCTAGGGAATGTACCGCTCACAGGGGACCACCAGCCTAGGGAATGTACCGCTCACAGTGGCCGGGGTCCCTTAGCAACCAAGACAGCATACCACAGGTATACCCACTGACCAACCTGATTACGACAGTTACACAGTTGAGACTTTTATCCCTAGGTGACTCTAGTCTTCATGAAGCTGATCATTAATGCTAACAAGGGCAGAGAGAGCCCCAAACCTTTCTCTGTGCAAATATTCCTGGAAATGAAAAGCCTCTGAGTGTGAATTCGATGAAGAGCCCTGGGCGTTCTGCTTTACTTTATGAAGGTAATGTTCAATTCTGCTGGCCATGGCCTTGGGTCTTAAGACATAGCTTGGAGAATTTCACAGAGGACCAGAGACATTTGAAGACTCTATAAATGTAACGTATTCTGAGGGTTTCAGTTGGAGACCGTCATAGACAGTAGGTTTTGCTCTCTGATAGTAAATGCTCCCTCAGCAGCTCCAGCTGGGCTAGTGATAGGGCGTAGCAGATGAAGGGGACTGCCTCCAAGCCTCGCCACTCGAGTTCTATCTCTGGGATCCACATGGTGAAAACAGAGACTGATGGTTGCAAGTTTTCCTCTGACTACTGCACACGTGCCTCCTAATAAACACCGTTTAATAGGGGTTCATGTATTTAAGACTCTGTTCCCACCTGAGAAGAGGTGGAAACTTTGGGAGGTCGGACTTCAGTGGAGAAAGTGGTGCAATGGGGTTACATGCTCTTGAATGGGATTTGGGGTGATAACATCTCCTCTCCTGCTTCCCCACTGCTTCAAAGTAAACAACTTCACCATGTGCTCCCGGAGGCAGGGCGACAATGACTGTGGGCTGAAACCTCAACCCTTTCTCCTAAAGCTAGCCTTCCTCGGGCATTTTGTCTCAGTGACAGAACACTGGCTCACAGAGTGGGAAAGCGAAGGACGGTGCCTCTGCAGAGCTGGCACCATCCAGAGGGGATGGTTGTTACCTGTTTGATCCTACCCCAGCCGTTTCCTCATAGACCCGACGTCAGCAGGACACCAGAAGTGTTTTTCTGTGAGGACCCAACTCTCTGTCAGACAGTTCCTCTGTACCTAAGTTTTCTGATTTTGAGGACATATGCACATCTGCTGGACTTCCCCACTTGACGAGGTTTGATATCTGGCTCAAAGTCTGTACCTAAATCCCATCTCTGAAGTTCCCTGTGTCACATAAGGAGCTGTTTCTCAGGTTCTCGGCAGAGTGTTGTGAGCACCATACTACGAACCCATTTCTCAGGTCTGTGTCTAGTCTTCGTGATGGTTGATTGTCTAGAATCACCTGGGAAGACGCTCACAGAGGGACTGTGTACATTGGGTTAACCTGGAGGCGTGTCTGAGGAATACTGTTTTGCTTATGCTAATGAATGTGGGGAATCCCCGCCCACTTCGGGCAGTACTACTTCTTAGGCAGGGGTCCTGGACTGTGTCAGGATGGAAACCAAGCAAGCAAAGAAGCATCTACGCGTTTGTTTCTCTGCTCGGTGGACATGATGTGACCAGCAACATCTACACCTTTGTTTCTCTGCTTCGTGGATGTGATGTGACCGGCAGCATCTACGCGTTCATTTCTCTGCTCGGTGGACATGATGTGACCAGCAACATCTACACCTTTGTTTCTCTGCTCCGTGGATGTGATGTGACCAGCTGCTTCAGGCTGCTGCCACTGTGATGTCCTTGCTCTGATGCACCATAACCTGGAACTGTGAACTGAGTAAACTCCTCTCTCCCACGGGGTGCTTTTTGCCAGGGTATTTTGCTGTGGCAACAGAACTGAAACTAGGGTAGTCTCTTAACACAGTAAAAGTTTGTTTCTTTTGTAAATAAAGATTTATTTTATTTGTTTGTGTGACCATATGCACATGTGACTCTGCACACTGGTACAGGTAGAGTGCAGGATGTCCTGCGTGCAATGTGAGTGCTTCTGTTCAAACTCTAGTTCTCATGATTATGCAGAGGCCACTCTCAACCACTGAGCCAACACACCGGCTCCAAACTTCCTTTCTTGATCTCGTAATAGCATTCTGCCGCTGTGTGGCTTTCCTCTAGTTTGGTCTCTTCCGTCCAGGATATGTGAATTTGGGGATTAAATGCTGCTGTCAAATCAAGTGAAATGGAGACCACAGGGTAAAAAGTGCGCTCATGAATAGGTAATGAAGACAAGCAACAAAGACGGCCTGATTGGGATGGGCCCGGACACAATGAGATGCCAGGAAAGACAGTGAGAGAAATAAACTACAGGACTCAGGTTGTCTTTGCAAAGCTGAGAGTAGTCCGCAGAAGGACTGGGAAGATGGAGAGGACTGGGAGCCAGCCCATCATACAGAACTGTGCGCTGGTGCTGTAAATGGGAGAGGAGCAAGTCAACCATCTCTTTCTCTGCGTATTTACTCTGCTACAAAATAACCCCTTGACATTGAATGCAGATGATATGCTTAATATGTAATATGAATGTACATAAATGAATATTTATATTTATCTGTTTACCATGTACAAAATTTAATTTTGTTAGTCAGCTCGGCAAGATCTGGAGTCAACTAAGAGACCAGCCACTCAGAACACCTCTCTCTGTTTTCTTGATCAGTTTATTTGGAATGGGGAGCTCCATCCTAAAGGTGGGCATGACCTTCTGATGACCTCCACACACATGCCAGGGCACACGCAAGTCCACACTCACAGAACACCCGTGCATGCACACACACACAATAACAATAATACATAAAATAAGAGTTATTGTAATTAAAAGAAAAGAAGGCATGCACATTGATTGCATTTTTGTTACCCGTTCTTGGCCCTGGGATACTTTAAAAATAGCTCCAGAAAGAAAGCCAGGCTGGTCTGAAGGAATGAGTCACAAAGGGCAGAGCGGCAGCCGTGACTCAGAGGTATTCTGGGTGAAGGCCTGCCCTGTGTCCTCTAACCACACCGCCCACTCAGCTCATATTTCCTCCTCATAGGATCTGATTGTTCTTTTCTCTTGCTGCCAATCAGACTTTATTCCTCTCACTCAAGCCACGGGTAATTATTTCACCCTTGACTAATTGACGGTGACAAATAGCTACTAAACTGGGTAGATAAGGGGAACAAATTTGGTGCTCTTGTCTTTCCCGGACTCTTCAGGCTGGGAGAGATTGGAATGTTCCCCTGGATTGAATTGCACAAAATTGTACCGTCAATCTCAAGGACAGCTGTATGAGCTAACAAGATACAGGGACAAAACAGAAACAGGGCCCAACAGGAAACTTCCTAACATATAATGTCCTAAGGGCGGCAGCAGAGTACATAAAAGAGGGAAACACACATGTGTTGTGTGTGTGTGTGTGTGTGTGTGTGTGTAACACACAAAGCTCACAGCAAGACTGACTGTAAATTTATCTACAGCTTATGAACATAATCTCGACTTAAAAATATGGAAGAGAAGAAGTTCTGAGAAAGAAAACCTCTGGCTTGAAGGATGCAGAGCTGTAGTTCCGTGAGTCCACAGCAAGGGAGTTTATTTTATTTTGCTTTGATCATAGCTCATGACTTCTCCATCCTCACAGAAGAGCTCACAATCAGACATAGCTTTAAAATATCAGGGGACTAGGAGAATGGCTCAGTTGGTACAGTCCTTGAGTTTGAGGGCCCGAGTTTAAGCCCCCAAACCCATGGAAAAAGCTGACCATAGTGGTACATTTGTTGTCTAAGCTCCGGTAGGCGGAGTCAGGAGGATGCTTTGGACTCAAGGACAGACCAGTCTAGATGATTGACAGATCAGTCTAGATGACTGACAGTCCAGTCTAGAAGAATGGGAGAGCTCAGGTTCAGTGAGAGCCTGTCTCAAAAAAGTGGAGGACTACTTAGGAAGACACTTGAAAGGCAGCATCTGAGTTGGAGATGCTCATGCACAGGCATGCACAGGCACTCTTCCACACGTGTGCCACATATCGATGCCCAGCATCTGTTACATCATGGGCCACTCCAGGTGACAGCCCTAGAGAAGTTAAGACTAGCCCAGGCCTTCCTCATAGCCTCCTTCTGCCTCGCTTGGCCCTGTACCCTCCTCCTACCAGGGGCTTGGCTAATAGTTATGGAACAAAATGGAATGAGTTTTTTGAATCGATTCAATTTAAAGTGGGATTTTGAATGTCTCATTTAATTTTAAGTAAAAGCTCAGGAAACTCAGCCAGGCATCAGGTGATGTGAGTGACCTTGAAAGGAGCAGCTGTTTAGTAAGCCCCAACTTTTTGATGTATTGTTCAACAACCGTCTTAATCAGGACACCTCTCTTGAATCAGCATGATGAGCGGTGACATGCTAATTGAAATGTGCTTTCCCCAGCGAACCACTTAACAACTTATATAAATATCAAAGCCCTGGGCTTTACTGTCAGGCTTTGTTTAGGAAGGAGAAATTTATAAAAAACATATGTTTCCAACTGTCATTGATGGAGCGTTCCGAAAACATGGCCACTGAATCACATCCAACCTTCTGCAGACACCACACCAGTCAGTGCGCATTTCTCTGCGCATGACATCTCCTTCCAGGAGAAATCCACTCCACACCGGTGTTTTATTACAGAAATGAGGGGAGCTAGTGGTAGCGGAGACAGAGCTGAGGGAAAAAATAATCACAGTGCAAAAGGCTAGAGGATTCTAATTCTCACAGGTGGGCAAGAGGAGAAGTCAGCGGAGAAGCCACCAGGCTGGTGGCCACCCAGGAAATCCTGTTACAGGGAAACCTCTGTTCCCGTCTATGAGTTCTTGGTATCTTTGATTTAAAGATATTAAAACAAGCTCAGAAGGAAACTTGAGGGCCATTTTATGAGAATTTGAGAGACACATCAGGGTAAACTGCTGAAAATCCCAGTGAGAGATGGAGAAGACAAAGAGGAAATCATTTGAATTAGACATGGAAGTCAGCATGCAGCTGTAGAAATTGAGAGAGTTCTTCAAAGAGGCAGTGAGAAAGCCCAGAGTCAAGGAAAGTGTGCATAGCTGTCTGGCTACTATCTAAAAGGAGCAAAATGTTAAAAAGGAAAAGGAACATTTACATTTTTAAAATCAGAACTCACTAAAGAGGGCAATCAGCATTAATCTTCAAGCAACTGAATTAAGGAAGGGTTATTGGGAGGTGTAAGTACATTATCTCATTAAGGAGATAATTATTCCTCCCTTTTCCTTAGTATATCTTCAGATAAATACGCCTTCCTGAAGGGTGGTCTCCTGGCCAGGTGACTGACAGATCCATCTGGATTAACTATTAAAGGAGAACAAAATAGGATGTGATGTTTCAGACAACACAGAATGAAGAGGTAAAGGGAAAAATGGTAGGAGAACTTAAATTTGGAGGAATAGGGAAGAAATGCAGAAAGGGTACAGTGAATGGGTAAATAATACTAAAGACACTTGGAAAATTTTTAGGGAAACCTATTATTTTGCAAGATTTATTTAAAACACACACACAGAGAGAGAGAGGGAGAGGGAGAGAGAGAGAGAGAGAGAGAGAGAGAGAGAGAGAGAGAGAGAGAGAGAGAGAGTTCATTTTGAGGGTTAATGCTCCCCTAGGAGGCATAGACTAACAAAATGACAAAATGCCCAGTGACAGGCAAAAGACACATCCCTTTGACTTGCTGTTGTGGGGAATCTTAGGGACACCTAAAGCAATACAGACTAATGTCATTGCCTGCCAGAATGTGATGTCAAGACCTTGTTGATGATGATGTACATACTTGTGTCATAGGATTTGTAGAAATAAGGCTGGTACTGACCTGGAAGCCTTCCCTCTAACTATTATGTCTCAGAGTGTCAGAAAGTGATATTCTGGCTACCAGGGAGAAAGTTATCAACAATACAATTCATGTGTAATGATGTGAACTACAAAAACAACCTGTGCAGACAGATATACCCAGTTGTGCAATAGTGGCACTAATATCACGAGAATAACCAACAGTTGTCATACTAGCTTTAAAGCTCACTCAGTAGAAGGGAACTCTTGACTGGTACCATAAACTTGAATCTGTAGTTGGAGAATCCCATAGAGAACATATTACTATCATTGTGCTAAATAAATGTAAGTTCTAACTGTTTCTAAAGACTGATCCTTATACCCATAGAAAAACATAGTTCTTATCCATCATCAAATGTGATTATTTTTGCAGCAGACAGAGATTGTTATAGAAATCTAAAACTGGTCAAAATATAGACAATAAGTGACCATAAAAATGTTCATCCCCAAATGGGACATCTATAACAAAATCTCAATACCAAAAACATAGCGACCATGGTGGAAGAGGGGTCAGAAAAACTGTAAGAGCCAGAGACCCCTGGGGACTGTTATGACATAGTGCCTTCTGGACATGGCTACACCTATGAACTCTCAACAATATGGCTACCTGTACAACACCTGCAGAGACCATAGCATTGGACAGCTACCATGAATGGGAAAAGATTCACAATTGCCCACTCCTAGAAGAAATGCTGGATGAGGGAGATCCAGGTCTCCTGGGGTGAGACTCCTGATAGTTTTCCTAAGCCTCAGTGGTTAATGCTAAAGCAATGTACATCTGAGCAACACTAATGAGACTCGGTAAGTAGTGTGTGTAATTATAGAAGAAGACCCAAATTTGAGAGGGCTGTGGTGGTGGTGTGGACAACACAGAAAGAATTTGATTAGGGGTAGAAATGATGTAAATACAATGTACTCAAATATAAAATTCTTATAAAAATTGGTCATTTTAAATTTAAAAGAGAGAGAAAATGTCAACTCTCCACCTAGGACCAAAGGTAGGATTTTAATTTGTTTCTTTTTGACTAGGATAAAGTAGCTTTTCCTTAATGGACCTTGTCTTAGGTATCATTATCATTCTATTGTTGTGGCAAAACACCACGACCAAGGCAACTCATAACAGAAAGCACTCAATTGGGGGGGGGCGGTTACAGTTTCAGATGGTCCATAGTCCAGGGCCCTTATGATGGGGAGCATGGGAGCAGGCAGACATGGTGATGAAGCTGTAGCTAAGAGCTACCTCCTGGTTCATAGGCAGTAGGCAGACTGGGGTGGGGGAGAAGGAGGGTGGAGGGAGATGGAGAGGGAGGGAGGAAGGAAGAGAGAGAGAGAGGGAGAAAGAGGGGGTGCAGAATGGGCCTGGTGTAGGCTCTTAAAATCTTAAAGCCCACCTCCAGTGACACACTTTCTACAGTAAGGCCACAATTCCTAATCCTTCCACTGACTGGGGACCATGCATTCATATTTAAAACTCTATTCTCAGTTAAATTACCACAGGTCTCACCTAAGCCCAGATACTCCCACCTTTTAAATCTTCAGATAGACAAAACTATACAGATACTCCCCTTTCTGGTGTTGCCAAGGAAACAGAAAATGGGAACCAAGACTGATTATGAGGGAGGGCCTATCTCCAATAGCTTCCAAGCCTTTTAATGTCTGTCCAGACACCATAAAGTATTTCTTAATAAGCAGGAGAAGCTATCTGTCCCCTGATCTCCTTATCTACCAGAAGCTCAGATATTTGAATACTTGGTGCTCAGTAGATGGCGCTGTCTGGGGAGGTTTTGTATGCAGGTTTTGAGTGTTTTAGCCTTGTCAGGCTTGCTGCTCACTCCTCCTGCTTCCTGCTTCTGGTTAAGGATGTCTTCTCAGCTTTAGCTGAGATGCCTATCATGGCAGACTCTTATCCCTCTGGGACTGTAAGTCAAAAGAAATTCTTCTATAAGTTGCTTTCAGCCATGGTGTTTTATGTCAACAACAGAAAAGTAACTAACATAGATGGTGGTGGGGGGTAACTGCTCCCAGATTTGCAGTTCCTTATCTGAGTCGTAAGTCTGGCTTGCTGAATGACTTGGGGACTGAGGTGCTGGAATAAAAACCCCACAGGACTATTTGTTGAAGCTGCTTTCTTTTCTCCATTGTATAGTTTTGGCTTCTTTGTCAATAAGTGCCCATAGGTGTGTGGATTTATGTCGGAGTCTTCCGTTCAATTCCATTGATCAATGTGCCTGTTTTTATGCTAAGTACCAAGCTGTTTTATTACTATAGCTCTAAAGGAGAGCTTGAGATCAGGGATGCAGTTATCCACATGGGTGCCATTCTGTAACACGAGGGGCCTGCTCTTTGGGATTTATATCCTGCCCAGTTCCCACAGCTGGTAAGCCCCCAAAGAAAATCACACAGAGAATCTACATTAGGTTATAAACTGGCCCATTAGCTCAGGCTTCTTATTAGCTCTTGTAACATATATTTACCCATTATTCTTTTCTATGTTAGCCACATGGTTCAGTACCTTTATCAGTGGGGCAGATCACATCCTGCTTCTTCCATGGTCTGCGCAGGACTGTGGAAAGAGCTTTCTTCTTCCCAGAATACTCCTGTTCTTATTTCCACCTCTACTTCCTGTCTGGCTTTCCCACCCTTACTTCCTGCCTAGCTATCGGCCAATCAGTGTTTTTTTAAAAACATAATTGACAGATATAGAATTGTTCTTCCGCACAAGACAACTTTCTGAATAGAACACCAGTAGCACAGACACTGAGATGGACACTTAATAAATGGGACTTCATAAATTGAGAAGCTTCTGTAAGGCAAAGGACACCATCAATAGAATAAAACAGCAGTCTATATAATGGGAAAAGATATTCGCCAACTCCACATATGACAGAGGACTAATCTATAAAATATATAAAGAACTCAAGAAATTGTATATTAAAAAATTTAAGTAAAAAATTGGGTTTGAACCTAAACAGAGAATTCTCAACAGAAGAATTTCAAATGACAGAGAAACACTTAAAGAGATGTTCATCATCCAAATGCAAATCAAAATGACTGAGATTCTTGCACCCGTCAGAATGTCTAAGATAAAAAACACAAATGACAGCTTATTCTGTAGAGGCTGTGGGGTAAAGGGAACATGCCTCCATTGCTGGTTGGAGTGCAAACTGGTACAGCCACTTTGGAAATTAGTATGACTGTTTCTCAGAAAATTTGGTATCGATTTACCTCAAGGCCCAGCTATACTACTCTTGGGTATATACCCAAAGATGCTCAATAATAGTACAAGAACACTTGTTCAACTACATCCAGCTTTATTTATAATAGCCAGAATCTGGAAACAATCTAGATGTCTCTCAACCAAAGAATGGATAAAGAAAATGTGATCCATTTACACAATGGAATATTAGTCAGCTATTAAAAGCAAAGTCATCAAAAAATTTGAAGGCAACTTATGGAACTAGAAAAATCTTCCTGAGTGAGGTACCCCAGACCCAGAAAGATAAACATGGTATGTACTCACTCATCAGTATATATTAACTGTAAAGTAAAGGATAACCATGCTACAACCCACAGACCTAGAGAGGCTGGGTATCAAGGAGGGACCAAGGAGGGATGCATGGATCTCACTGGGAAGGGGGAATAGTGAAAATTTGCTGGATGGACTGGGGGTGAGTGGGCATGGGAGCTTGAGGGATTGGTTTTAGGGTGGGTAGAGGGGGAGAGTGTGGAAGAGATGACTGGAAAGGGGACTTTACAGGCTTGGGTAGAAGGCTGGTGCAAGGGAAATTCCCACAAGTCTTCAAGAATGGTCCCAGCTAAGACTCCTGATGACAGCGGTGCATAGCCTGAAATGGATATACCCTGAGATCTGATTAATGACGGCCCAGATGGTCACTGGAAAACCTTCATCCTGTGACCCATGGAGGCAGATTCAGAGGCCCATGGCCGAACATTGGGCAGAGCTCCAGGAATCCTACTGAGGAGGAGGATGGATTGTAGGAGCCTGGGAGGTTAGGGACATTACAGGAAAATCCACAGAAATGGACAGCCTGACTCATGAGAACTCACAGTGTCTGACCCAACAACCAGAGAGCCTGCATGGGACCGACCTAGGCCCTCTGCATATATGAGACAGTTGTTTAGCTTGGTCTATATCTGGGATACTCCTGGCAAATGGGAGAAGGGGCTGTCCCTGGCTCTTGGAAACATATTCTTCATGCTGGTTTACCTTGCCCATCCTGAATATACTGTTTGTGTGTGTGTGTGTGTTTAATCTTACCACAGCTTTATAAGCCAAGCTTTGCTTATGTCTATGGGAGGCCTGTCCCTTTCTGATTGAATAAGGAGAAGGGATAGATTGGGGGTGGGGTAAGTGGCAGAGGGTAGGTGGGGAAAGGTTAGGTGGGAAAAGGGAATGGAAAGAGAGGAGGGTGGGAGAGAATGAAGTTGAACTGTAAGATAGGTAGATAGATAGATAGATAGATAGATAGATAGATAGATAGATAGATAGATGATATAGATAGAGATAGAGAGAGATGATAGATAAATAAATCCTACTAGAGCTGCATCCACCGTGCCAGACACAGCATCTCTTTTTCTTCTCTGTTTGTGTCCTGTGCAGGCATGGGTGTTTGCAGATGTTCGTACGCATGCATGATCATAGATGCATGTGAGGGTACACATGCCTGTAGAGGACTAAGATTAACGTTGAGCATTGTCCCCAATCACTGTCCACGAGATTTATCAAGGCAGAAACTGGCAATTGAGTACAGAGCGCCCTCACCCATTAGACTGGCTAGCCAGCTTTCCCAAGGATCCCCTGTGCAGTTCTCCGATGTGACTGGTACTCCAGTAGTCCCAGTCAAGAGGAAGAATGACACAGGCTTGCTCTGATTGGGAAAATGTTGCCAGGGTGAATGGGTCAGGAGGAGTGAGTGGGTCACATTTCTGTCTTTACCTCTGTAAGCCCCTCTAATCCATCTCAAAATTGCCACAGATCCTGAGGCCCATGCAATTGTTTCTGCTTCTAGGTACACAGATATCTTTTAATTGCATGCCTTAAGCCTCGAGACATTCATGCTGCATTGTCAGGGAGAGGAGAGAGAAGGCAGGAAGGAACTTCTGGCAGCCAAACAATCTGCATTTCATTTCAATTTAGATAGTTTTGCAATACATTTTTTCCCAAGGTTTCCTGGATTTCAATAATATATCTTTCATCACCAGATCACCACCAAAAAAAGGGGGGGTTGTGTTGAGCTGTTCCCCGGGCTTCAGAGTGGATATCAGAGATTGTGCTGTAACTGGGAACTTATGAATTGTATTGGGTTTACGAATGGCTTTTTTTTTTAGTTTATGGTCAAACCATGAAATTGATAACTTATCCGTAGAAGAGATGCATGCACATGTTATGTTAAGGGATCTTTGAGAATAAGATGGAAAACAAAACAAAACCCTGAGACACGGACATACACTTGAATGATTTTAAGGAAAATATTTGCTGCATAAGACATTTGCTCCAACCACTGCAAATTGCACGAATTTAAGTTTCCATTTTAATGTGTTCCTCTATTGGGTCTACCCAAAATCTCGTTTACTCTAAGAGTTTGGGGACTGGGTTTTTACATCTTTTGGCAGCTGTCACTTAATTCTGCAACACACAAAGAACCACACTGTGCTGCCCTGGGACATCAGAATAACTAACAATGGAGAACTCCAAGCACCTATGTGTGTGCGGGCCTGCAGTGTGGGAGCCGTGGGGTTGGAGGTGGTACTGGAGGTGGCCGCATGGGGAAGGACCAGCGAGTGTGGCACAGTTCCAAGCACATCTGTTTTATGTCATGTCGGTGCGAGGGCTAAGGTTGGGCAGGAGGTAGCAGGAGGGGGTCGAAAGGTAGGGAGGGGGTTTCTGTTTGGATTTTCCTTTTTATAGGGTTGAAAGAATGAATGTGTGTTGGCCAAATAGCTAACCCAAGAAAACATCCTGGGCTGGGAGCTGGGAATTCAAGGGCAGCCTTTGAGTGCGGTTGATTTATAGCTGGCTGAAGAAGGAAGCTAAGCGTACGGAGAAAGGGAGGTGGCAACCGAGGAGACAAACAGGAAAATGAGGGAAGTTTGGAATTTTCCTCAGTTTCCCAAGGCTGGCTCCAATTAAAATTGTGAAGAAATAGGTATAGATGAATTAGAAATGTGGAGCAAACCTTTCTAAGTTAGGCAAAATAAATTTTCCCATCACTGGAAAAATGATGGTTGTTACATGGGGTTGGGATGATTGTAGTATAGGTTTTATTGAAAAACACCACCATTGGCTGTGTAGCCAAAGGGCTTCCTGTGATGTCCTTCTCCAGTCTGGGGAGGTGGCTACATTGAAAGTGGGTGATAGAAATAACCATAATAATTTCCAAAGCAATGAATGTTCCAGAATCACCTTCCACCTCTTCCTGCAACTCTCCATCTTCTATCCCCACGCCCAAACCACATGATCATTTTCACTGTTTTATTAGGTCCACCCTTGGCCATCATTGCAGCCAACTCAGTCCCAATGGGTCCTTGACGTGGCTGCAGTTTCCAATATAAAGATTTGAAAACTCCGGGATATTTAAAGGTCTAGCATGCTGTGGTTTGAAGAGGGAATTTAGTCCCCTAGAGCAGGAGTTCTAGGCAGTTGTGAGCTGCCTAATGTGGATGCTGGCAAAAGAACTCGGGTCCTCTGCAAGACCAGCAAGTACCATTAACCACAGAACCACCTCTCCAGCTTGATGATTGAGCATTCATGGCTAATGTTATTTTAGTTTGAGAGATTAAGAAATGAAGACAATAAGACATTTGGCAAGTTGTCCAAACTCACAGTCAGGAAAGGACAGAGGAAATATTTGAACTCCAAAGATCTTCCTGCTATTCCTCTCTCCAACAGAAGTCTACATGTGATCAGGAAGAAAATAAAGAAAGATGAGACATTCAGAATTCCAGATCCTGCCTGCGCTGTCCTGGATGAAATCAAAGCCATGTAGACATATCTTCTACTTGGAACTCTGGTGCTGGTGCACCTGCCACGGCTTCTCATCAAATGATAACCGGCAGAATGGAGAGGGGACAGCCTGTGGTTTGAAGAGGGAATTTAGTTCACTGATCCCATCCTCTCTCTCTGCTTCCTGTCCACCATGAGATAAGGAGCCCCCACTGTTCCATTCTCCCAAAACTGTGATGGTTTACCCAAGCACAGAAGACCAAGCAGAAATGACTGAGTCCTTGGAAACAGTAAGGAAATGAACCTTTCTCCTTTAGCTTGTTCTGGCTGAAATTTTTGTCACAGTTGCAATTGTGTGCAATGTTAGCTACCTTCTCTGACTTACAGCTGGGGCAAACGACCCTTTACAAACAAATGGAAGCAAGATCAAATAGAAGAGCTGTTACAAAACCACACAGTATCCTGGTCACTGCAGTAGCTGTAGAATGGGGCCAGATATTTTATTTGCAGAAGTCTGCTCTACAGTAAACAGGAAAATGCAACTGACAGGAGAAACATTTGGTCATCAGAGCTACAGAAGCAGCACCTGCTCCGTGATTGTTACTATCATTAGGAATTGGACAGCCACCTATCTGAGCACCGTCTGCCACTGCATAAGTATCAGCAATAAGATCAGTAATCATGCTGATAACAGCCAATGTTACTGGGCTCTTACATGTGCAAGGCTCAGTATGGACTACTTTCATCATCTCGAAAAGCCTCTAAAGTGGCTACTATGCTGTCCTTATTTTGTGTCGCTGTGTGTTCATGTATGTTTAGGTGTACATGCACATGTCTGTACAGTAAAAAAGGCCAGTGAGCCCCAAGAATCCCCCTGTTGTTGGCACAACTGTGCTGAAATCACCAGCATGTCTCACAGAACCCAGCTTTTTTTCCCCCACAATTTCTGGGAATTGAATTCAAGCTCTTATATTTGCAAGGCAAGAACCTTGCCAGCTGAAACATCTCCTTAGCCAGCCTACTGTGCTTATTTTATTGTGAAATTCGAGCACCAATGTTTTAGGATTTGTGATTAATTTTAATATTTGAGAAATATCTTAATAAAGCTATCTAGACATACCCTAAACTCAGAGCATCTTTGTTCTCCGTAAAGTCCTCTATAACTTATGGGACTTGAGGAATCTCCTCCACCGATGAACATAGCCTATTTCCTGTAACTGCTGTAACTCCAAGAGCTGTAACATCATGTGGTCTTCTTCTTCTTCTTCTTCTTCTTCTTCTTCTTCTTCTTCTTCTTCTTCTTCTTCTTCTTCTTCTTCTTCTTCTTCTTCTTCTTCTTCTTCTCCTCCTTCTCCTTCTCCTTCTCCTTCTCCTTCTCCTTCTCCTCCTCCTCCTCCTCTTCCTCCTCCTCCTCCTCCTCCTCCTCCTCCTCCTCCTCCTCCTCCTCCTCCCCTTCTTCTCTTTGTTCTTGTGCCTATCTGTGAGTGATATGATGTCCCAACTGTGGCCAGGGAAGATGCTTTGATTATTGATTATGCAAGGAACTGTGGCTGAAATAGTGGAGAGAAGCACCCGAAGGAAGAAAGATTCACTTTGCCCACTGTTTCAGATGGCTCATTCCATGTTTGCTTGGTCTTACACGCTTGGTATGGGGAGGATGTAGCAGAGGAGGCTCAGTACTTCATGGTAACTGAGCACCAGAGAATTGAAGGAATCAGGGATCAAAGGCAGGCCCTTAGTGATGTACTTCCTCCAGTAATGTCCCCTCCAGCTAGGACCGACCTCCCAGATAGCACTGCCGGCTAGGAACACATGAGCACAAATGGGAAATTTTATATTTAAGCCATATAATACAGTTTATGATTTATTCTCATCCCTTGAAGAACAGATATGGGCATACTAGGGGATATTCCATGGCTTCCTAGATCTATCCATACGTAACTAAAATTAAGTATTTGTAATCACTATTCTGAACTGCCTTCCCAGCCCTGAAGGACTATTGGATCAATTTTTATTTCAACAGCAACTGCACATCCCTCCAGGAAAAACAAAACTACACCAAACTCTGCCACTCACTGAATACTGAGCTGCTTGTGTGGGTGACAGTGGCATTTGAGTCTCTCTTCAACCCTCTAGCTCTATTCTACAGAAGATCTTAGAAGGTGTCCAGCAAGCAGCAGGATGGAAGATGTCCTGTCTCCTCGGCTGAGTGGCACATTGTATAAAACAGCTCCTTGAGTCTTGGTGATGTCTGCCTGCTGAGTACACAGCAGCTCATGAGAGGTGATTTCCCCCACATGTGATTTCCTCAATGGTATCATTGGCTTGAGTTACAGAGGAGTAGAAATAAATCCTGTTTGAGAAATATACAGTATCCTATTTCCGGTTAGACTTAGCACCGTTGAAGTCAGTGCAAGCTGCAGGCTGGCCAGAGGAGAGCATAAGGTAAGAGCTATTGGCTTTTAGATCTTGCAAGATAGCAGGCGACTGTAAAGAATGGAAGTTGAGTGGCATACATATCTCCATCACTCATTATCCCGGATGAGACAGGTGTCACTAATCAATAATAGCCACTTTCTCACTTTGCTCAAGGTTCAAGAATACACTTTGTCAGTGACCTCAATTGTTTCTCGATTTTTTTTTAGACAGAGTCACTCATTGAACCTGGAGCTTGTAGCAAATCCCTGGGATCCTCCCCCAGTGCTGAGGTCACAGAAGTCTCTCTTCATTTGCCTACCTTTCTACCTGAGTTCTGGAGACATGAACTTGGGTCTTCATGGTTCTGAATAAGGTATGGTATGGTATGTACCTACAATCTTAGCACTTGGGAGGTGAAGGTGGGAAAATCAGAAGTTCAAGGTTAGCTTTGGCTACGTAGTGAGTTTGAGGACATGTTTGAGAAAAAGAAGAAAAAAGCCTGTCCAAAAAGAAAACAAAAAAGTATGAGCAAGGGAAAGGGAGAGCCTGGGCTGTTTGTGCATCCTAAGACTCATAACACTTTATCACACTCAGCCAGAAGTCAAGGTGAGAGAGACTGGCCCCTGAAGGGGAACTGTGAAAACCTTTTGAAATTTGCCTGTGTATAGAAGAACATGGTTGGTCGGGTAGCACTGTTTCGGGGGGCAATTAGAGAAACAAGTTGGTCCCTTGAAGGGACAAAAACACATTGTGGAACATTGTACTAATTGAAATATTAGGGCAGTTTAGGTCAGCTGTGGTCCTGGGGTGAGATAAGACAAGGCAGGGCACCTAGAAGTGGGCTCTGGAGTCCCTTGTTTGGTTATCCTGAATGGAAGCCCAGCTATAAGCCAGAGGCTGAGGGACTAGCTAGTATAGACTGGGATATTTAGTTGTTTGTTTGTTTATTGCTTTTTTTTTTCAAGACAAAGTTTCTCTGTGTATCCCTGGCTGTCCTGGAACTTGCTCTGTAGACCAGAGCAATCCATCCACTTCTGTCTTCTCAATGCTGGGGTTAAAAGTGTGTGCCACCACTGCCCAGTTTGGATGTTTGGTTTTAAATATTAACTTGCCACAGCTTAGAATTCCCACAGAAGAGAGTCTCAAATGAGTAATTGTCTTCTGTTATGTTGGTCTGTAGGCATGTCTTCGGGAGGCATTGTTTTGATTATCAACCGATGTAGGAAGACCTGGAACATTGTGGGAGGCACCATCCCCAGGCCTAGGGTCCTGAAATACGTATCATGGGAGAGAACTAGGTAAGAACCAGCCAACAGCACAGGTGTTTTGGTTTCTCTCTGCTTGATTGGGGGTATTATTTGACTAGCTGCTTGATTTCCCCCAAAAGGATAGTGCACACTCAGAAATTGGAATAAATTCTTTCCTGCCTTAAGTTGCCTTTTTGTTAGAGTATTTATTGCAGCAACAGAAACCAAACTGACCTGCCCAGGTCAGTCTCTCTCTCTCTCTCTGGACACAAGCTGTTAAGTGGTTGTTATTATCTTCATTCTACAGCTGAGGAATCACGGAGAGAAGAGACAAGTTGCTTAGAACCCTTGAGCTGATGTTTCCAACACTGAAAGAAGGCTCCAGAAAGCCACTATAGTTTAATACTTGCAATAGCGCAAAGGACATGGGCATGGAAAATCACAACCAACACTGCTGATGACCCTAAGCATAAAAGACCAAAGGTTTACCAGGACTCACACATACCTACAGCAGTGGTGTCTGGCTCTGATTTTCCCTCGCATCCTCCTTTACTTGACTTCTCCAGCCCCTACTTTTGGTTTTCCAGTGATTTAGTTAGATTTTGGTCTGTTCTTTCCCTGTGCTCTGTATTTCTTTTTAGCTTTCCTTCAATTCTTAGCTTAAATGCCTTTCTCAGGGAGTCCTCTTTAGTTTCACACAGGGATCCATTTGTCTCTGTATTAGTTCCTTGTCTGCCACTGTGACTAATTCCTAGCCTATATATATATGGCAAGAAGTCACGGCTGTGCTGGTCACATTCATTGCATCTACACTCAGGAAGTAAGACCTAGCTGTAAAACCTCAAAACCCACCCCTAGGGATCTATTTCTTCCAATGGGGCTCCATCTCCCACAGGTTTCCTCCCCAAACATCACCAAAGGCTAAAAACCAATATTTGACACAGGAGCCTGAGGGGACATTTCACATTCAAACCACAAGATCCTCTACTATACTTTGTCCAAGAAATCCTTAGTTTCTCCTCAGCACTGTTTTCGGCCGTCATTCAAATCCTCATTGGTGATATCTTTCTCTCACACTAAACCAAACACTTCCTCATCTGGGCCAGCACCTGGAGCATAGAAATAGCTCGGTTAATACCTGGTGGATGCTAGCAGAAAGGGCAAGCATTAAAGCTCCAGTAGCTTCCCGGAGTCGTCGCTCAGTGTTCAAAACTTAATAGCCACGGGATTCTAAGCAACCTGTCTAACCTCTCTGTGCCCTGAACACTCCTCGTCTGTAGAATGGAGATAATAATAATCATTTACCAGCTATTTTCTGGGGCTGAAGAGTGGATAAATAGGCTGGCGCATATAAAGTGCCTAAGAGTACATGGTAATTGCTCAATAAATGACATCATTAGCATCATCATCAAGCAGTCTTTGTATAATCTTATGGTTGACTGGTTATGGGTGGTGACCTTTGTACTAGCCAGGGGTGGGGGGACACAAAGAGAGGCTGTTAGCCTTGGCAGCACTGGTTCTATGGTGCCAGCCATCTCAACTTGGGGACACCCAAAGTTTCTGAGAACCAGTCTGGAAAACAATTTAGCTTTTCTCTTCTTGTGTAATTAAAGTCTGGGAAAGAGTTACTTGCCAATTAAACAAGTTGCCCTGTGACCATGAAACAATAATACATCTCTGTGTGTGTGTGTGTGTGTATGCATGTGCAGGTGAACACATGTATACAGTTACATATGCCTGTGGACTTAGAGATCAACCTCACACGTCATTCCTCAAGAGCCATCCTTCTTGTGTTGTGAGACAGGCTCTCTCACTTTTACCTGGAACTTATCAATTTAACTAGGCTGGCTGGCCAAGAAGCTTAGGGATATACCTGTTCCTATCTCCCCAGTACTGTGGTTACAGGTGCAGGCTGCATTTTAAAAATGTGGGTCTTCATGTTGGTAAGACAGGCTCTTTACCAATTGAGCTACTTCCTCATCTTCTCAAAATGTGTCTATTTGCTACTGAGATGAAGTGTGAAGTTTCCAGGTTCTCCTCAAGTGCTTAGCTGCCTTGCTCTCAAAGTCCAGCTTATAGCTCACCACCAGGCAAAATCAATGAAGAGTGGAGACCCCAGGTTAAGAGGAAGACAGGAGAGAGGGCACCAACACCCCAGGGTAAGAGGGAGATAGGAGAGTGGATGCCGACCCCCCCAGGGTAAAATGGAGACAGGAGAGAGGGTGCCAACACCCCAGGGTAAGAGGGAGACAGGAGAGAGGGCGCTGGCTCCCCAGAGTAAGAGAGAGACAGGAGAGAGGATGCCAACACCCCAGGGTAAGAGGGAGACAGGAGAGAGGGCGCCAGGGGATGACTCAGATCTAAGAAGCAGCCACAGGATGGTTAGCTCTGCTGTCTGGGAGGTGACTGGGAGGAACAGGAAGATGAATCAGGAGCATATGATCACTCCAGCATCAGGGACCCAGGATAAAGATCAGGAAAGTGGAAGGAGCAGGGCTGTGTCCTGGAGGGCACCCACTGGGGACGGCGGAGGGAGGTAGAGTAGCATGTCTTTCAAAGTTTGAACAACTTGTGCAAATGAACTGACTAATTTTAAATGCATTCGTTTTAAAATTCATTTGTATTTTTAATTTCCTGTGTATACATATGGTATGTATTGAATTGGGGTGTACACTGGCGTTTGAACTATAGCATGCTTGCTTTAAAGCCCAGGCTACATCATGGCTTCTGAGGGTGGCCAGGCCCTTCCACTACATTCTTTAATAGCGCAGGTCTAGAGGGTTTAGTTCACAAGTCAAGTGGCTCGACTAGAATTAGTCCACAGTCCCTCAAATATCTAGACCCCCCCACAGCAAACCTTTCCTTGATTGCCCTTTAAATGCAACCCTTCCCTTCTCTTGTCTTCTCTTCTGACGCTGGCTATAAACTAAAGTTAATTTCATGAAGTCACACAGGCTTAATGCGCTTTGTTCATTGAGCCGCACAACACCTGTGCCAGCATCCTCATGCCACACATTGCCCACCCCCCAGCGCACAGAAGCGCACATGCTACCTGCTGTCCCAGCTTCGTCCCTGGAAACCCCAGCAACGTCAGCACCGTGTGAACTTGAGTTTTCAGACTGAACCGTGCATCTGACACGGGTGGGGGCACGCATGGCTGAGCACTCTCTGTCGCAGAGGGAAGAATTTATGTTTGCATCTGCCTCTCGCCCCTTTTCACATCTGGTCTCCGAGGCCTCTGGGAATTGGCTGGGGAAGGGAAGGAGAGGACTGAAAGGCGCTCTCGGTGCTGAGGGAGCCAGGGCTGAATAAAGATGAGTTTGCTACTCTTGCCTGACTCAGAGCGCAATAGGTTCTGACTGTTCTGTGGTTTGATGTGCTTGGTGTGAAGACTTCTCTTGTCAGATTCTGGAGCCTTTGAAGAATCTCATGAAGCCAGTTTAATGCTTCCCCCAGCCAGAAGTTTTTATTCTCAGGGAGGGTCACAGAGAAAAAAATGGGTCATTGTTCTGAAGTCAAGTACAGACATATCTCCTTTCTTCCCCACCCCCTTTTCTTCTCTCTTCTTACCTCCCCCAACCCTTTCTTCTCCCTCCCTTTCTTTTCTGTCTTTCTCTCTCTTTCTTTCTTTTTTATTTTCTTTCTTTCTTTCTTTCTTTCTTTCTTTCTTTTTTTTTTTTTTTTTTTGTAATACAGGGTCTCATGTAGTTAGACTCAGGTCTAAACATTCTATGTAGCCAAGGATGACTTTGAACTTGCGCTCTTCTTGAGTTCAACTTTGAATTTGCAGGTTGGTGCCACCACACCCAGTGCTGGAGACAGAGCTCAGGGCGCTGTACATATTAGGCAAGCACTTAAACTGAGCTGCATTCCCAGCCCACAAATGCTGTCCTTCTTATCATATCCAGAGGGTGGTGTTTCACTTAGGAGCATCTGCAGGCCCTTGTTGAAATGAGACACTTTCTGTAACATCCGAGTGTTTGTTCCATATTGATAAAGTAGATTTGTTTCCCCTCTAATGCTCCCAGAGAGGATCACAATGCAGAGCTCAGGGAGGGCGTGGCCAGGCACTTCTGGACATTGTCAATTCCCATCTAACCTTCTTCAGCCTCTGTTTTAAGAATAGAAAAGCCAAGCTTCTTACAACTATGTCCCAATATCACTCTTCACATTAAGAACCCCTTGTTTCCTTTTTTAAGATTTATTTCACTTTTAATTGTGCGTGTGTGAGTGTGTGTGCGCGTGAGAAAGAGAGAGACAGAGACAGAGAGAGACAGAGACAGAGAGAGACAGAGAGGAGAGAGACAGACAGACAGACAGAGAGAGAGAGAGAGAGAGAGAGAGAGAGAGAGAGAGAGAGAGCACAAGGGCATTGAATCCCCCGGAGTCAGAGTTTTAGGTGTCTCTCTTTTCCACACACAAATAGATTAGAGAGAGAAATTTTACAACTGTTTTGAATGTTTCCCTGTTGGCAATATCTGCATAGCTCAGGGTGGTGACTGGCATCCTTGTCGTAGCTCTAGATGAGATGCTGATATGTGTTGTTGGTTTTTGTCAACTTGACGAAAATCTTGACAAATCTCCATCCAGAATTGCCTCCATCAGATTGACCTGTAGGCAAGTCTATGGAAGATTTTCTTGGATAAAGATTGATGTGGGCAGACTCAGCCCACTGTGGGTGGTGGCATCCTTGGCAGGTGGTCTTGGCTGTATAAGAAATAGACTGAGTGAGTTATGGGAGCAAGCCGGAAAGCTGCATTCCTCCATGATTTCTACCTCTGCTCTTGTTCGAGTTCCTGCCCTGACTTCCCTCAGTGATGAACAATGATTGTGATATGGAAGCCAATTAAATGCTTTCCTCCTCAAGTTGGTTTTGGTCCTGGTGTTTCTCACAGTGACGGAAGCCTGACTAGGACGGTGTTTCATAAGGACTTCCTTGCCCCTCCTTTCTTCTACTTTGTCCTTTTGTCCCCTTTCTTCTTTCCTACCCATTATCCTTTCTTGTGATAGAGAAAGCCTATAACCTAAAGAGCATTCTCAATGTCTAACGCTTCCTTTAACATTTTTCAATTGCATTTAAAGGTTTGTTTTGTGTGTGTGTGTATGTGTGAGTAGTGTGTATAATGTGTGAAAATGTGATGTGTGTGTAGTTTGGTGTGTATGTATAGTGTGTGTGTGTGTGTAGTGTCTATAAGTATTTTGTATGTGTATCAAGGCATATATTTGGCGGTCAGAAGATCTGCAAGATTTGATGGCCCTCCCCTTTTACCATGTAGGTCTCAGGAATCCAACCCAGCTCACTAGGACCAGTGACAGTTGCCTTTATGTTCTGAGCCACTACCTGTTGGGCCCTTATAACAGTTTCTTCTGAAAATCAGGAAAGAATATTGAAATTCACACCTTTAGTTTTATTTACATCTCAAGAAATGTGTACAATTTCTTCTGTTATATAAAGGTTATAGTGGGTATGAATATTTCCTGGTGTTTAAATACGCCTAATTTTAAAGACAGACCTTATTAATCTGAACATGTATTTTTATTTATGTGTGTATGCTATGTGAGTGCAGGTACCCATGAAGGCCAGAAGATGGCTTGGAATCCCTGTAGCTGGAGTTACGGGCCTTTCTGAGCTACACAATGTAGGTGCTAGAAATTGACCTCTGGTCCTTTGGCAGAGGATCAAGTGTTCTAAACCACTGAGGTCTCCTCAACCTCTTGCAACAAATTTATTCTTCACGTTATGAGCATGTTCCCACCATCCTATGCAGGGTCTATTTGTGTGAATGTTCAGAAGTCATGAGCATGGTTGACCAAGACTATTTTCTTATCCATGTTTGCTCTTGAGTTTGAGCTGGCTCAGAAAGTGTATATGGGCACCTATGTGCTTTTGAGAGCCTCTGAAAGTATTTGTAAGTCCAGAATTTATCTGTTCCTGAAAGGTTCTTAAAGCCTCACCTGTTGGTTTCTTTTAAGGGTAAGATACGTTATTAAAATTCAACTATATTAGTGACGAGCCATTTAGCTTTTCTATTCCCTTCTCAAACATTTTTATACCCTATTCTTTCCACACACTTGACCATTCTACGTTTTTAGAGTGTATTATAAGAATAGATTTACTAATTATTTGGGAATGAAGGGACTAAGCAGGCGGCTCAGTGGATACGGGGCTTTCGATGAAAACATGAAGACCGGTGGGTGTGTCTATCAGCCCATTACCCGAGGCATGGAAAAGCACAATTCTCCAAGGGCAAGGCAGTCAGCTGGAATAGCTAAATCTACGAGTTCTCATCTCACTGAGAGATCCTGACTCAAAATAAAGTATTGAGAGCCATCAAGGAAGACACTTGACAACAACCTCAGGGCTGCACATAGACATACATATAGGGGCATGCACACCTGCATACATGTGAATACACAAACATGTGAGCACACACATGTGCATATACCACACACATACACATGTAGAAAAACATTGCATGTATATGTGTGAGTATGTAAATAAATAGATATGAACATATCTGCAGAGAGATAACATGTCCATATATTTGTGCAAAAAAATCCTCACCGAATCTGCAGTTTTGTCTTATTTATAATTCCCAATTTATTCCTTGAATTTTTTCTGTTAGCCTGTCAGAGGATGGTAAAGTTATTCCCATTTGAGTTTCAGAGCTTTGGCTTTGCTGACTGACCTCCCGTCCTGTCTTGGGCCCTTGATTAGAAATATTAGAAATGGGTTAGATCAATATGTAAGAGCTAGCCAATAAGAGGCTGGAACTAATGGGCCAGGCAGTGTTTAGAAGAATACAGTTTCCGTGTAATTATTTCGGATAAAGCTAGCCATGCGGACGACTGGGTGGTGGGACGCAGCCCGCCGTTCTACTACAGAGTGGCACCCAACGTGCTAATGAACTCCACGTAAAACCTGAGAGGGCTTAAAAAGGACACAGAGAGAATTTAAGACAGCTTTTTGCTGTTTGTGGGTTACGTACTGCAAAGAAATTGTCCTGACTCAGCAGCAGGAAAAAACTGGCTGTTTTAAAATGCCGGCTTTCTGGGCTGTGCCGCCATTGCAATCTCTGTCTGGCTCCTGCGGGAGACAGAGCTTTTGAATGGAGCATTTGGAGTAAAGCTCTACTGCTTGCTTGATGGCAATGTGGACTGCTGTGTGCCTGGAACTGTGTGTGGCTCAGGGGCCCCAAATGGCAGTTCTGCCATGCTGAACTGTGCTGGTCTTAGGCAGGAACTACCGTAATTACTGTAAAAACAGCACAGTTAAGGTTTCAACTGGGCAGGACACAGGTGGTACCGTATTATCTGTACATAATGCAATTTAAGTTTTTAAGAACTGCTTAACATTTTAAGAAATGCTCCCGGATAGTAAAAAAATTACAGATTCACGATAAAACAGATTTAGACAGACCACTAAATGGATCACAGTGTTGGATGAGTGTACGTAGGCTTGAAAGAGAGAGAGAAAAAAATATATAGAAAATAAAGTTAATGCCTTAAAAAAAGGTAAAGTCTTTAAAGAGACAGAATAAAGTGATAGAGTAAAAATAAGCCACATAAAAATGGAAAATTCACAGAGAGTCTGGATTCTTTGTATTATTGTGCTTTCTTAAAATTTTTGACTGTAAAGGAGCTAAGTACAGAGAGACATTTCATTATATGGGCTTCCAAGCTAAACCAGAATGGATATCATAAGGGTATGACTTCAGAATTTGGGTCTTTGGAAAGGGTCTTCTTTTGTTTTCACAGAGGATGAGACTCTGTGGATTGCTTCTATCCCAATATGGTATGATAGACCACGCCCTCCTGAAAGGTTGCTGTGAACACCCTCAAAAAAATTACTTCACTCAACTGCCAACTGAGATGACCCTGGCACACAGGTTATACAATAAAAGACCTGATTAACAGCGCCCCCATTCAGCAGGAAGCAGTTTGGAGAGAAAAATGTTCCCAAATATTGTTTATAAATGTTCTTTTACATTTAAAGGGGGATATGATATAGATATGAATAATTTGCATTGGTATGGATTTTAAGGTCAATTTTGTTATATGTATATGTATTTCTGATCTTGATTAAGGTATTGTGATTGTGTAGTTCATTTAAAAATGTACTGTATAATTAAGAAATATAGGTTGTTAATGGATATCATCAATAACAGTCAAGCTTGTAGTCATGTTAGTTAGATTTTCTAGATGTGCATAGATATATTTCAGACAGGCATTCTTCATATCTTTCAAAGACTACAGAACATGACATTTAATGGTTTAATAACTTAGGGCTTTTTATGACTATGAGACACATCGGCTCCTGGCAGCACCAGCTACTTCAAGAGGAAGATGAGCATCGAAGAGGATCTTTATGGAGTTGGTTAGCCATTTGGGCAAGAAACTGCTTTTGCCTGGACTGTTGCATAAACTGGACACAGAGAACCCACAGAAAGAGGACTGCTGAACTTGCCTAAAGGTGAGATGGTCTTTCGGGGTTCCTGACTCATGAAAGAGTCTGCGAGACATTCTGCAGGACACAGCAGATAGTCACTGAACTGCCTTTGAAATTTCCTGCTTCATGGAAATGTCTGGTGGATACTATGGACCTATTGGCCGAAGATGGATGCCCCAATGCTATAGAGGAACTTTGGGTAACTGTCCAGGCAGTGAAATATCTCTGTCATTTCTAGAGTTTTCTTATTTCTTGTTTACTTAGGTAGTATTATATCCTTCTGGAGTCTTTGATGGAGTTGAAGAATGGATAGATAATTATAGTTTCCCTTAGTTATGATAAAGGATAAAATAGATATAAATATTGTAACTGTAATTCTTGCGTAATAACTGTTTTGTTATACGTAATTTTACTAGGTTAAAGTTAAAGCCTTTCTTTTTTGTTTAAACAGAAAAAGGGGAAATGACGGAGGAGGGTCATTTTTCTATCTGTTGTTTCATTGGTTAAGTAATAAAGAAACTGCTTGGCCTCTGATAGGGTAGAATTTAAATAGGCAGAGTAAACAGAACAGAATGCTGGGAGAAAGAAGCTGAGTCAGAGAGTTGCCATGATTCTCCCACTCCAGACAGACACAGGTTAATATCTTTCCTGGTAAGCCAGCTCGTGGGCTACACAGAATATTAGAAATGGGTTAGATTAATATGTAAGAGCTAGCCAATAAGAGGCTGGAACTAATGGGCCAGGCAGTGTTTAGAGGAATACAGTTTCTGTGTATCACCACTCACCCCGCTATTCGGCTTGAGAGGTGCTGTTACCACTTCCCCACTTTTGTGAACTGAAAATCTGCATTTTTCTTTTTTAAAAGATTGTATTTCGTTTTGAATTACATGTCTCTGTGTGGGTATGGTGCATGTGAGGGCAAGAGCCTGCAGGGACCAGAAGATTCGCCAAAGTCCCTGGAGCTGGAGTTATATGGTTGTGAGCATCCCCACATGCAAGCTGGGAGCAGAACGTGGGTCCTCCGCAGTAGCAGCAGGAGCTGTTAACTGCTGAGCCATCCCTCCTCCCACTTCACATGTCTCCAAGTGCGCATAAAGCCGTGAATTTCCCGCTAAGGGCAGTTTTGGTGTTGCTTACAATGCTGGATGTCTTTATTTTCTCATACTCCATATAGGTTAAGGTTTTGGTTTGCTTTAGTGCCGAATCCATTGTTTATCTGAAATCTGGGCTGAGCACTGTGCTCGAATGATGATACTTCTGAGGTGTTTTTTTTTTTTTAATTCTCATTTTTTCTTAAATTCAGTTGTAATAAAAGAGATATTCACTGGTGGGAAGAAAATTCTGGAGACATTTTCTCTAGCCTAAAAACAAAACAAAACTATGTGTTTTCATGTATCTGACAATTTCATATACACATGTATACTTTGGTCATTTTCACCCCCATAACCCTCAATCGTTCTGCCAAACCTCTTCTTCCCAGGAAGCCCTCCCCCCATATTTTAATGTCTTTGTTCAGTTTGGGGACCCACTGACCTAAGTTTAATTATGGTTGCTTGTGTGAGCAGGGCTAGAAGTGGCTCCACCACCAAAGAAAAAGAGTTCATTTCCATCCCGAGTGTTTACAGCTGCTTTTGACCATTTTCTTCCTGCCATGGTTCTGCCGAAGAGCTGGTCCTCAATGAGCATTTGGAAACAGCACGTTCTGCTCCATGCATGTCTCTCCTTCCCTTCCTTTCTTCCCCAGCTCTATTGCTTGATTATGATTAAGCTAGCTTGATTTTCTTTGTGCCTACCTTGCTGGAGGATTCTGCATCTGCGTGATTATATTGGTCAGTAGCTTCAGTTTGAACATTTGCTTTTCACCGTTTCACATTCTTGAAATTCTTCACTTCAGATACCGTGTTTTGTTTTTCAAGAAGATCTATTGGATTCATTTATATAGGATCACACATTTAGTAATTTTTAAATCATATGCCAGACATCTTACTACAAGGAATTGTAGAGCTCCGGGTCATATTTCCCACTCGTGGGAATTTTGTCTCTCTTGTCAACCAGATCAGTGAAGGGCTCAGCGCCTCCCTCAAATCAAAGCTGGGCTGAGTTCAGCCTCAGTTGTATATATGGTTGGATTTATTTCTCTCACCTCTGTTTCCTCTGTATTTCCAAGACTAATCTATCCTTTGATTGACAGGCTGGCAGCTTTTTATCTTCTCTATCTTAAAACATTGGCAGAGAATTTAGTCTCAGACTTCACAGGTTTGGCGTTCTGCCCCTTCCAAATTTGGAAAATGTTTTGGGGGAGAACAGACACAGCGCCAATGGATTGTGAGACAGAGACTTCGCTGCATGTTATCAAAGTTCCTAGCCCTTCACATCACCCTGGGAGTCTGGAAGCCACCAGCAGTGAAAGCCTACTGTCTGAATGGCTCCTGAGGTTTTCAGATGTTCATGCTAACCCAACACAGTTTCTAAAAGCTCTGTTTATTTATTTTCCTTTTAATACCCTGTCCAGATGAGATCCTGAACCAGATTTGAAACCAGCAAATGGAATGGGGGAGGGAGAAGCTATCACCCAGCAACAAATCACCCTCTTCAGAAAGCTACCATCTTCTGGGGAAATTGATTCTATCTAGTTCTCTTTATTTTGACGTCATTCTGTTACATCTACAAACACAAAGTTTTACAATGAATCTGATTTTTTTTTAGTTGTTGCAGTGAAATTGATCATCTTCAATCAACGTCTACCACCATGCTATACCCCATAATCATACTTTAAATTCACTTCCAGACTAAAGAATGGTTCAGTCTGTAAAGCACTTGCTTTGCTGAGGACCTGAATTTCATTTAGAGAATTCACATAAACGAGCCAGATATGGTGGAGGGTATTTGTAATCCCATGACTGTGGAGGCAGAGGCAGGCCAGTGATAAGCCTTGTCTCAAAAAACAAGAAGGAAGAGCTGTGGAGATGGCTCAGAGGTTCAGAGAGCACTTGTTTACCTTGTAGAGGACCCGGGTTCTGTCTCCAGAACCACATGCAGGCTCACAGCCAGCTCTAACTCAGTTCGAGGCATCTGATGGTCTCTCCTGGTCTTTTTGGCCAGTGTACAGACACATGTGCAGGCAAATCACCCAAATACAGAAAATAAAAATAAATAAATATGTAAAGATACAGCAAGATGAAGGAAACTTGAAGACGGACACCGGAGGTTGTCCCTAGCTTTTTCATGCCGAGTGACATACAATACATGCACATACATATGTGCACACACACACAAATAATTAAATATAGTCACTTGGCAGATGACTCATTTGGGTTTATCATGAGTTTATTAGATAATCATCCATGATCTTCTATGTGCTTAGTCTTCTGAGAAGTGCTGGTGTTTGAGATTAAAAAGAAGAGCCTGTTTGTTTCCTTAAGGGAACTCCGCAGCTGGGAAGGCCAGACAAGCGAATAAACGAGGAGTGAGAGGTAGAGGCACACAGGTTGTCCCACAGGAGAGGGATTAGTGGTTATACCCGGGACTCACAGTTTCCCTAAAGACAGATGCTGAAGGCAGTTATGCTGTGAGTTTAGGGTTGTATTGTTCCTTCTGAGTCCTTAACCCCTTGTCTTCTGTGGAAAGACAGAGCCATCATTCGCTGATCATTTACATGCAGTCTTTGCTGACGCTCCTGCATGCTGGGGGTTGGTTAGGAAATGACACAAACAAAGGCAGCTCCTGTCTTTCCCTGGGTCGTGGAATGGTTAGACAAGCAGGCATCTGAGCAATTCCACCATGCACTACAAAGCAGGGCTGGATAACAGCAGGCTTGGCTCTTTAGAACTCCAGCTCTCAGTGCCTCCTCTTCTCTGGCCCTCACCTTCCCATCAGCTGGGAGAGCAGAGGAACAAGCATGAGGCACACGTAACCTGTACAGACTTGAACTCAACTGTTGGTAACAAATGCATCACCTTGGGCTGGCCTTGAGGAGCTCAAAGATTTTTCTCACCAGTTAGAAGGACCCAGAAAGAAAGATTGTGTGAAAAAAAAAAACCAACCTTCCACCGTCATAGGAATATGGGATATTATTACATAGGGGGTCGCCATAAATTAAAAGCATAGCTCACAGATGAAAGAAATATGTTATGCATGTAACATCAAGTGTGAGTGTCCACAAACACCATGAAGCTGTGTGTCCTGTAGAGTAAAGACTTCAGTTGCCATTTATGGTGGTGGTACCAAGTGCCAGGAAAGATGCTGAGTGATAGGTGCTAAGTTCTCTGTAGGCATTAGCCCACTTGGTCTTCCTCTTTGTTTAGTTCTGTGTTGATATTTGAGGAGGCTGTGATTCAAATGAGTTTTAGTTTGTCAAAAGTTGTACAATCTAGGCATCAAAGATCCTCTATTCAAATAGAATTTTTTGTTTCTCCTCCATGCATTGTTAGCTCTTTAAAAACAGGTAGGTACAATGCTGAGCATTTCTTATGGATTGATGGATATATAATACATTGCTTTAAACATAAATATGATTTATCTTAATTCAGGAAATAGCTCAGTCAGTAAAGTACTTGCTATATATGGTGGTTTAAATGAAAATGGCCCCCATAGGTGCATAAGTTTGAATCTGTGGTCCCCAGTTGATGGAACTGTGTGGGAAGGATTGGAAGGTTTGTGTTGGAGGAGGTGTGTCCCAGGGTGAGGCTTTGAGGTTTCAAAAGACATGCTTTCTCTCTGTGTATCATGGTGGTGGATCAAGATACAAGATCTCAGATGTTCCTTCTCTCTGATAGCATAGACTCTTAACAATTCGATACCATAAACCAAATTAAATATTTCATTTTATAAGTTCCTTTGGTTCCAGCAATAGAAAAGTAACTAAGACACTATGCATGCATGAGGCTCTGAGATCAGTACCCACTGAAGAAGGAGGAGAAGGAAGAGAGGAAGGAAAAGAAGAGAAAACTAAGGGCTATGTCATGTGCTTATAATCCCAGTAAAAAGTCAGAGAGAGAGAGGCAGATTCATGGGAATCATTGGTGAACCACTGCAGCCTAATCAGCCAGTTCAGTAATTAAGAATGCTCACTGCTCTTGCAGTGGACCTGGGTTTGGTTTCCAGCACTCCTGGTAGCTCCCAGCTGCCTGGGACTCCAGTTTCAGGAAATCCCGTGCCCTAATCTGACTTTCTGCATGTGCATGGGACACAGAAAGCCATACAGGGTCACACTCAGACACAAACATAATAAATAATAGACATTTTAAAGGCGGATGGCATCAGAGAAATATCACCTTAGGCTTATCTCTGGTCTCCCCCCTCCCTCTCTCTCTCTCTCTCTCTCTCTCTCTCTCTCACACACACACACACACACACACACACACACTTCTGAACATACTTGACTCTCTACATACAGGTATGTGTAACACACATAGTTTACTTGAATCTTGTTTCTTACCCATGTTTAGGGACATTCTATGAGATATATATTATAAAGTGCTACTAAGTCAAACCCTTCAGTGAGTTATGTAGCACATGACAAGCAGCACAGGGCTGAGTGCATTCTAGGTGCTCACAGTATCCAAGAACAAAATGTTTGCCATTGAAGACAGACCTACTCAAGTTAAGATTATGCACCATTCATTCAGAATCTCCCTGCCCTCATCTTTCAGGAAAGGCTGGAGCCGTTATTCATTTTCATGTATTTGTTATTCACTGACGCGCCCCTGTGCCAGGGTGCAGATGAGGGCATGGCGTCTCTCTTCTCCACAGTCACAGAGGGGATGGAGAAGCAAACACGCAAGCGATGCCAATAGAAAGTGTGTAACAATGGCTGGGGCACCCTAGGCTTCTGTGAGGATGCGGTGGCAGATCCGTGTCACTGCATATGGTAGGAACACAAAAGGTGTTCACAAAGACATGGGCATTTGGGAGATAGTGATGACTAGGTGAGCTCTTGCAACAGAGCTAGGTGCAAGCTTCAGGGTCTATAGTAGCAGTTCTCAACCTGTGGGTCCCGACCCATACACAGTATCAAAGTTACAGTTTATAACAGAGATAATTTTATGGTTGGGGTCACCACACCTCTATTAAAGGGTTGGAGCACTAAGGAGGGTAAGAAGCACTGGTCTAGAGGGCTGTCCTATTTTCATTCCGTTGCCATAATAATTTATTATTATATCCTTTTCCATTGCTGTGATAAAACACAAGACCAAGGCAATTTATAGAAGCATTTGTTGGGCTTCCTGTCCTGGAAGGTTCGAGTCCGTGATGTAAGCAGGCAGCAGGTAAAGTCATGATGACTTGAGGAAAAGCTGAGGACTCACATCTTAAACTGTGAGCAGGAAGCAGAGAGAGCAAGCTGGGAGTAGGGTCAGGCTTCAGATCTCATACCCCACCCTCAATATGTACTCTTTCAGAAAGACCACACCCCCTAAGCCTCCCCAAACCACACTACCTCAGAGCATCAGGTGTTCAACTGCCTAAGACTATGGGAGACACCTCTTTCAAACCACCTTGATCCATGACAATGATGGAGACAGGGCTTTTTTTTTTCTCTCCCAATTTCAGGTTAAGTCCATAATAGTAGGAAAGTCTAGGTAGGAAGTTGAGGTGGCTGGTTATGCCTCATCCACCATCAGGAACAGAGAAAGAAAGAGTAAATTCACGCTCACTCTCTCACTTGCTAATGCTCAGCTAGATCACTCCTCTTTTATACAACCAAGACCCCAGCCTAGGGAATGGTGCCACCCACGGTAAACTGAGTCATCCCATATCAATTAACTTAATTAAGACATTAACCCACATACACACCCACAGGCTGCCCAATGTAGAAATCCCTCATTAAGACTCCAGGTAATTCTGGGTCGTGTTAAGCTGACCATTAAATTTAACCACTACAAGGGGCAAACAGAGTGCCTCTTGGGAGATTAAACAAATTGTGGCCTGTGTGTGTTCTGCAAGGTCCTCAACAGAGGTGAGGCTGAGAGTTAGGAAGGGCCACCATATGGAGGGTAAAATGTAGTGTTTCCTGCCTAGACAACAAAGAGCGAACAAGACTTTGGACTTTCCACCTGCAAATGGTTCCTCCCGCAGAAGTCCAGTACCAAAGCTGCTCCCCATGAGCCCGAGGTTCCCACATAGTTTTGCTTGGGAAATCTGTAGCCTCTCCTCTCATGACTTGTCTCTACGTACCTACCAACCCTTCTCCTCTATAGATGGGTGAGCAGACATGTAGGAGCAAGCCCCAGATAACTGCAGCCTTGAGTTTCCCAAGGCTAGACTAGACAGGCAAGGCCGCCACCGGCCTCAGTCTCCACAGCAGCTCCACGGGCTCACCCAACAAATGATTTTCTCCGGGCCTAATTAAGGATGACTTTGTGTCTGAAAGCCTACACTTAAGTCTTTGTTGGCCTGCTATTGTTTTCCCTGAGCGTGACAAAGTCTGGGAGCTTTATTGTCGATGTCTCAGCCAAGTGCCAAGGGCAAATTAAAAAAAAAAAAGATAATAAAAATCACTACTTTCATTCCCTAAACATGCCCATTTTCTTGTTTTTCTATTTTATGGTATTAGTCACTGCTATAAACCTAGTCAGTCTGTTGGGTTGTTTTTTCTTTCTTCCATTTTTATGATGGTAATATTCTAAAGTCAGGTAAGCACTTCAAACCACAGGACAGATCTTCAGGCATTTTCCAAGATCAGAGGTTAAAACTCCACAAACAGGGCCAGCAAAATGGCTCAAAGTCCAAAGATATTTGTTGCCAAGCTTGGGACCCATATGGAAGAGAACTGACTCCCTCAAGTTGTTCTCTGATCTTTACATGCACATGCAGCACATGGGGCAGTGCATGCATGTATGCACACACACATGCATGCACGCACTCTAAACAAATTTAAAAATAACAGCAAAAAAGCAGCAATAGAGAAAAAAAGGCCTTATCTACTAATATCCCCCTTCACATTTGGCCTCCTGCTTCCAGGCCTGGGAAACCTGATGGCTTCTTTCTTAGGAGTCCCTCTGAGAGACAAGCATGAGTGACAGTATCAATTGTCATTTGTTGTCTGTTATTGATGGTATCAGCTCTTTATTTCAACAACTTGAGCTGCCCGATTGAGTAAATCTAGGTACATGACACGCAGGTAGATCTTAAATTTGGCTGCAGAATAAATATCTCCTATGACTATTAATTGCCCACAGAACTTGAGGACCAAATATTTAATGAACTATCATTGTATTGATAACACTAGCACAGACTTGGTGCTGTCAACACAGAAAGAGGCTGCCTCAGTGGTGTACGTGGTGGAGGAGCTGGGCACAGAGCAGATAGCTTTGGCTATGAAGGAGTCAAAGGTCAGGGGAAATGGAGACAGGTAGGGAGGAAATAAATATATAAGTCCATGCTGATCACAGCTCATGTACACCAGATCATCCCCACACCAAACCCATCTATGAGTGGCTGTTGGTCCAGTGAGGTGAATCAGTGAACCATGATCCAACTCATCTCAGTGGAGGATGCCCTTTGCTTGCTCCCCAGAACCCAGGGTGGAGTGAGAGAACTCACTTCAGAAAGTTGTCCTCTGACCTTCATACATGCACCATGGCATGTGCCACTCATGCATGTGGACACACACTCATGCAAATACACATACATGCACCATGGCATGTGCCCACTCATGCATGTGGACACGCACTCATGCAAATACACATACATGCACCATGGCATGTGCCCACTCATGCATGTGGACACGCACTCATGCAAATACACATACATGCACCATGGCATGTGCCCACTCATGCATGTGGACACGCACTCATGCAAATACACATACATGCACCATGGCATGTGCCACTCATGCATGTGGACACACACTCATGCAAATACACATACATGCACCATGGCATGTGCCCACTCATGCATGTGGACACGCACTCATGCAAATACACATACATGCACCATGGCATGTGCCCACTCATGCATGTGGATACGCACTCATGCAAATACACATACATGCACCATGGCATGTGCCACTCATGCATGTGGACACGCACTCATGCAAATACACACAGAGAGAGACAGAGACACCGAGACAAAATGCTTCATACATGTAAAATACACAAATCTCTAAAATTTAAGCATGTGTCCACTATCTACATCATGTTATGACACCGGCACAAACTTGACAGTGTCAGTGTGTACTGGAAAGAGATGCGACCAATCAAACAGCTGCTTTTGATTTAAAATAACCACTTTACAAAGCTGGGGCTGTGCAGAGAGTTTGGACTATGGTAAGGTGATGAACATTTATTTCTAATTATGAACGTTAATTAAATGTTTTAGGTAGACAGGGATAGATAAATAATCTCCAAACAAAAATTCAGACTTGCACATGGTGGCTAATAATGAAAATACCTTCCTTAAAGCCAGGAATGAAATAGGGACAGTTACTATCATAATTTGAACATCATTGCTGGAAGTCCTAACCATTACAGCTGGATAAAAGAGAAATAATAGACGTAAACATTGTAAGGGAGACACTAAACTTATTATTTTAATGGCATAGTTACATAACTGGAAATACTGAAAGGCTGTAAAACTTTCACAAAAAAATAGAACATGGAAGAAAAATTTGTGCAAAATGAATACCACCTCATGAGGAGAAGCAAGATTCAAAGGAGAGTAAGAATTTTATTAGTAATCATGATTGGAGATACCCTATCTCTGTGTGAACTTAACTAATGGATGTGCAGGCCCGAAATGAAGATCATTTTAAACCCGAGAATCACAAGAGTCACAGAAATCATTCCCATCAACAAAATATCCACTGAGCTCTACAATACAAAGCTTGAATTTCATAGATTTCTTTGCTCAAAACTTCGAAATGCAAACTTAATGTACCAAGAGAGGCTTGCTCTTCTTGTTATATTTTGAGAATCTGAGAATATTAGACAAAATTTATATGAACAAATAAACACTGAAAAGTCACAATTATCTGTAAGCGATAAATAAGTAAAACCAAGTAACATTTAAAATGGTGACAGAAAGGGAGATTTCTTTATTTATTACTTGTTAGTTATTTTTGAGATAGTCCCTATGTTGTTAGTTATTTTTGAGATAGTCCCTATGTTGTTAGTTATTTTTGAGATAGTCCCTATGTTGTTAGTTATTTTTGAGATAGTCCCTATGTTGTTAGTTATTTTTGAGATAGTCCCTATGTTGTTAGTTATTTTTGAGATAGGTTCCTATGTTGTTAGTTGTTTTTGAGATAGTCCCTATGTTGTTAGTTATTTTTGAGATAGGTTCCTATGTTGCCCTGGATAATTTCAAATGTACCATGTTCAAGCTGGCCTTGAACTAGGGATTCATCTGCTTCCACCTCCCAAATACGGGTAAATACTACTACCACTCTCCTCTTGGAGAGATTATTTTAAAATTGGTTTGGAAATAATCTTGGGAAAAAGTAAGGTATATAATTTCTTTTAGCAAAAGACACTGCAGCTGTAATGAGGGTTTAAGCATGCAAAGATGCAAAGCAGTGTGTGTTCTAGAAAACACATATGTGAGGAATTCTTACAAAGCAGGTGTGTGATTCAGAGGCCATTAACACATACCGTGATCATGTGTTATCATTGGTGATGTGCAAATCGGAGTAACCTGAAGCAACCATATGCAAAATCCAGAAAGACGGAGAAAAAGGTATTTGTTATATGTATCACGGGGGAATGGGATTTTAGTTAAGAAGGCGTTCATAAAAAGCTATACAAAAAAGTAACAGACTAAAGGCAATAAAGGTAGGACTGGCAGAATAAAAATGCTTGCTACACTTGCCTGGAGACCTGAGTTCAATTCCCCAGAACCCACGGTGAAAGGAACGGGCCACCTCCCCAATGGTGTTGTTCTTTGCTGTGGCACAACACTCAGACAGAAATGCTGTAAGGAGAAGGGGTTCATGCTGCCGATACTTCCACAGAGGATATGTCCCATCACTGCTGGGGAGGCATAGCAACACGAGGGTCAGGCTAGTGCCAACCAGGAAGCAGAAAGAAGAGGAAGTGGGGCCAGGCTATAAAACTGCAAAGCCCACCCCCATTGACTCACTTCCTCCAGTGAAGTCCTACAGTCTTCCTAAACTGCATCAGGTATTCAAACAAGTAGTGAGCTCATGACTCACAACAACTGGGTTCTGACTTTCACATCCAACCTGGACATTAAGTGTCCCTCACCCAGAATAACATGTAAAGGATTTTAAAAGAAAAAACAAAGAAGAAGAAAAAAGCTTCTGAGTGGGGAACTAATTAAATAATGGACAATTCTCCTATAACTTTAAAAGAAAGCAACAGATAATTTCTGTAATTTATCAAATGTGCATAAATTAAAGGGCTGATGCCTACTGCTGATGAGTGGCTGGGGGAATAGGCTTCAAGCCCTTGGCCATGCTTGTAAGTTAGTGGGACCTTCCCAGAGGCAGGCTGTAAAATCACTCTTGCTTCCGGCTGCCTGAGAGCACTCACTGGGGTTCATCTGTGAACATGTGCATCTTATAAACAATTTCAGATACACGTACAAGTTTACCTGAAGCACTGTTGTCTAGCATCCTAGGGGGAAATGGAAGAATAAAATGGCCGTGGATAGAGGACTCGCTGAAACTTTTCTGACAGATCTGGGGTATGGCTCAGTCAGCAGAGAGCTTGCCCAGCACTCAGGAAGCGCTCGGCGGGGTTCATCCTCAACACTGTATAAAGCAGGTGTGGAACAGTTCCTATCATCCCCGCACTTAGGAGGATGAGGAGATCGAGGTCATTTTTGGCTAGATATTGAGTTTGAGGCCAGCCTGGGATACATGAGACTCCTTCTAAAAATCATGATGATGAAAATAAAACTTTTATAATGTACGCACAAGATGAGCTCATGGGCAGCCAGGGAAAGAAATGAGTCAGGTGTGGGCTGACGTGGAAAGTGGGTAAGAAGAAAACACGTTAAGGGCAATGTGTGTCGGAGTAATACACTTAAACATGTTTTATATGCACATAACATATAAAGATACTGTGCAGAATGCACATATATTACATAGAGATGGAATCATAAAAGCTGATATGTGTTTACATTTCTGTTAGAACAGAAACTATTCCTGGGACCGATGCTCGGGCCGAGACTGAGTGGGACCAGGGTGGGGGACAAGCGCCACTTTCTGCCTCTATCTAAACTGACTTTTAGAAGCTTGCCCTGTATTGCTTCTATTTCTTCCCCAAACATCTCAGATGATTTAGGGTTTTTAGGATGGAAGGTTAGTCTTTATTTTTATTTGTAAAAATGTGATCTCTAGTTCTCAAAGTCAGGAAAAAAAATGCATTTAGATCACCATGTGATATCGGCAGACAACATGATGTTCACAGAATTTGCTAATCTGGTTTTGGGGTACTTCTGGGCATGTGGCTATCATATTTCTGACATGGGGTCCCGTGTGACTCAGGCCACATGTGACTTCACTGTGTAGCTGAGGAGGATGATGAGTTTCTGATTCTCCTGCCTCCTCCTCCCAACACTGCAGTGACAGATGTGCCAGCCTGTGACAGGGTCTTGCTCTGGTAGAGGTGAACCCTAGAACCCACTGCATACTAGGAGAACACGCCCAGCCTCCTCCTGTCTTGGTCCTTTATCCCTTGATCTCACCAGCTCCTGCCTCTGCTCTCTGGTAGCTTCTCTTCCTCCCAGGCTTGTGGTTCGGAGTCCCTCCGTCAACCAGGCCAGCATAGATGGGGCCCTGCTCTGCCAACCTGGGCTTCTCTCCCGCTTGTTCTACCAGGCTTCTGCCCTTTATTTAGAGGGCAGTTCTGCTCTACAGAGGCAGGCTGCAGCAGCTCTCCTCCAGGCCTGTTCTTTGCTAGGGAGCTGCCTCCAGACCTCCTCCTCCTGAGGCCGGAAGCAGTGGTGACTCAGCCATTAGGGAGTCCTCAGTGTGTTAGGAGCTGCCCCTGCTGGGTCATGGCTCCATATCACTTCTTCAGGCCTCAGGGGCTTCACTGGTAAAATGGACATAGCACCTTCCTCCTAATACTGCTAAAGTTTTTAGTAGCTGGCCAAAGGACGTTAACCTTCCTTTGCTCTTGCTTCATGATTCTCCATCCCTGTGCAAGCGTGCGTGCGTGCGCGCGCACATGCGTGTCACATGTGTGTTTGTTGAGGCTAGATATCAACCTGGGATATTCTTCAGGTGGCCTACTCTTTGGATTTGTTGTTGTTGTTGTTTAATTGGTTGGTTTTAATAAAAGAAAATGCAGCTCTGTCTCTACCTCTGTAATACACCTCAGTGCCAGAGTGTCTTCCATGGGTACAGGGATCCATTTCGGTCCTTGTTTTTGTCGTGCAGGCACTTCACCCACTGAGGCATCTTCACTGCCCTTGCTCTCCACCCATTCCTAGTTCTGATTTCCTTTCCTTGTGGTGTTGAGGAGAGGGAAAGGGAGGCCATCACCTTTTCACAACCTCCGTCTCCCCTCCTCCAAGGATCCTCACACCCTCCTGTTCTATGGTTAGGGCCCCATCTCAGGCAACTCTGCCCAATCTCAAGGTCCCAGAAGCTGTTCTAGGGTGAGCCTGCTCTTGGGCAATCCCTATTTCTTCATCATTAATTTACAGACACACGCCTATGACCTGGGGGGTCTCTGGGTGTGGGCCTCCACACTGAGAAGATCTCTTGAAGGCCCACCAAACCTGTGGGTAGACTTTCAGCTCCTGAGTGAGCCAGCAGCCTGGAAGCCCAAGCTCTCTATTAAGGAGCTTCCACCCAGCCCGCAAGGCAAGCCACCCGCCCAGTCTCTCTTGATTCTCCTAGAATTGTTTGGCAAGTCTTATGGCCCTTATTCAAGCTTAAGGTGAATTGACTTGTTCTTTTCCTCTGGAATTTCATGAGTCTTGTTTCAGATGGCTTGAGTGTAGATATTCTTTTTCTTTTCTAAACTCTTAAAATATTTAACAATGTTTTTTGACAATTTCATAAATGTAAACAGTGTATTAAGTCACATTCAGCTCCATTACGCTCTCTCGCCTCTACTCCTGTTGACCTTCTTCTTACTAACCGGTCCCCTCTTCTACATTCATTCTCTCTTTCTCTCTCTCTCCTCTCTCACTCTCTGTACGTGTATGTACATGTGTATATGCGTGTGTGTATGCATGTATCTGCGTGTTTGCAGGTCTTGTGCAAGTGGTCACGGCTGTTGTGTGTTCACAATTACAACCAACATGTTGTATTCAGAAAACAGGGTTCTTCTGAGTCCTGCATTCTTCCCACTCCCACTTCCACAATGTTCTCTGAACTGTGTAGGAGGTGATATAGATATCCTGTTTATGGCAGAAAAACTGTCGCTTAATTCTCCCTATTTTGGCCAATTTGAGTCTCTGCATTAACTGTGGGCCGCAATAAAAAGGACCATGATAAAGTCGAAGAGCAGGCAATACCAATTTAAGGATGTAAAGGTATATATTTAGAGGGAAGTTAGTGATTACCTTAGTCTGATTACAAACGTGGCAAATTCCTCCCGAGCGCCTGTGATCTTTCTAGCCACAGGCTTTGGTCAGGGTTAAAGTACTGGACATGGGGCAGGCCTTAGATTCACCCAGAAAGTGGCTGGTAGTACGCATGTCTTGTCATTATTGCACAAGTGCTCATCCCTTGCCTGGTAGGTTGGTCTTGTTAAATATATGGTCCTGGATGTAGAAGACTATTAACCCCCCCCCCATTATTGCCCTTAAACTGCCCCGATAACACAAGCCATGGCCATTGCTCTTGTATGACCCCTGAGTTATGTGACAGAACCCTGTTGTTGAAGACACTGCACACTTTGGGCACAGGGCACAGAAGAATCAAACTAGAACTGAGTTGTACGGCTATTCCAAGAGATATGAAGAAAAGGGTGGCCTGCAAGCTAACGTTGGGAAGAACCACTCCAGCGGACATCGGCCTCACCCATCCATTTCTCACCCTCTTTTCCCCTACATGGCAAAGCAGAGCCAGGGGTTCTGATTCTCAGCCGTGGCTTCTTCACGGAAGCAGGGCTAGCAGCGTCCTCTATGGTGGCACCACGGGGAGTGGTCTAGATGTGTGCTCTGAAGACACAGTGCCTGGGGTACAGATTTAGACCCCCACATTTACTGCCGACTGCAGATTCTGACCAGTTACTTGACCTTTTGTGCCCGGTGTGTTCATCTGGATGGTACGCATGGCAATGACTCCAAACCCAGAGAGTCCCTTGGCATCAGACGAACAGCCTGAGAATTCTCCGTTTCTGCATCCAAGGATTCATCCAGTCTTCTGTGTGGATGACCCTGATGGCTGCATCTGTACTAAATAGGTATGGACGTTTTTTTTCTTGTCTTATTTCCTAATAATACCATAGAATAGTAAAAGATATTTACATTGCATTATGTGTTGTAAGCTGAGGTATATGGGAAGGTGTACATATGCTGGCTGTAAACACTGCTATTTTATGGACTGGGAAGTAGCTCATTGGGTAAAACCCAAGCGGGAAGTGCTAAATTCAGATAATCAGACTCACATAAAAAGCTGATGGTAGTGGGGGCCTATAACTCCAGGATTGCAAATACAAATGAATCTTTGAGACTCACTGGCCAGTCAATCTAGCCAAAATAGCACGTAGGGTTCTGTGAGAGACTATGTCTCAAACATGAAGGGCAGAGAAAGGGCAGAGGAATTGGTTTCTATTGACTCACCTTACACACACACACACACACACACACACACACACACACACACACAGAGAGAGAGAGAGAGAGAGAGAGAGAGAGAGAGAAACATACAGACACATACACACACCACATGGTAGGGGGAACAAGAATAATAAGAAAAAAACAACTTTTCAAATCAGAAAGGTAGAATGGCAAACATTGATGTGAAAAACAGGCAAGCATCTGGTGAGCAACGAAAGAATGGAAAGCAAATAAAAATCAGCAATTACGAGCTTGAGTTCCTTAAAACCAAGGCTGCAAATCCCTGTGGCTGGAGGTGAGCCCAGCACAGCCAGTGGCTAAAGGCATCGTTGCTGGCAGAAGGCCTGTTTGGAGACTGGCAGGCCACTCCTACATGAAGCTGTTTCCACCTCTCCCTGCCTAGGTCTGCAGCCCAGCTCCTGCTATGCTGCCGCAGCCAGGAGCTTCCTTTGCCATCACCCGTATCTCCCTCCATGGACCTCTGAGAAGAGCCTGGTACCATCTTCTCTGGAAGATCTGACTCAGCACTCCTCCTTCTGTCCCCAGCAAGACCCAGATACCAAGTTTCTCTGCTAGTTCCTTTCTCGCCGATCTACTGGAACATTCATTGTTTGTTTTAGACACCGAGGCTTGGGCTAGGGAGATAACTTAGCCATTAAGGTACTTGCCTTGAAAGCAGATCTGAGGTTAATCTCCAGAGCCCACATTACAAAATGCTGGGCATGGTGGCACACACTGGAATCTCAGTAATGAAGAGATAAAGATAGCTGGATCCCTGGGGTTTGGTACCCAGCCAGTCTAACCTACTTTGTGAGTTCTAGGCCAGTAAGAAACAGCATCTCAGATTAGGTGGACAGCTCCTAAGGAACCACGCTGGAGGCTATCCTCAGACCTCCTCTATGTATGTGAATATGCACACACATACCCACACATTTACATGCACGTGCACCAGACATGTACCTGCAGCTGTCCACACATGAGCGCACACAGGCTGGAGAGATGATGAAGGATCTGTTATATACTGAATACTGTGTCTTCTGAGTCCTTCTGTACCAAAGACCCTGTGGCGCAGAAACTAAGTACAGCATGACGGTACCTGTGAGGTGCTGGCCTGGTCTGATAGCATGTTTTCCACAATTTCCAAGAAATAATTGACTTCCTTCTGCTTACAAAAAGGCAAAGGGTGAAAAGGCCCAATGGAGTAAAATCTAAATTTGTCAAAAAAAGTCAAGTATTTGCATCTAATATTTGCATCTACTGTTGACAGTAGACGTGAGTGCTATGAACATAAGCAAAGGAGAGATGTCCTCCCTATAGTCAAGGATGCCGCAGTGGTCAGTTTTCTTGTTTCTGTGACAGGATGTTCCGCAGAACAAAGTGAGGAAGTGTTTTATTGACTCACTGTTTGCAGGTGCAGTCCGTGGCTGGGGGAAGGCCTGCCAGCAGGAGCGTGGGGCAACTAGCCACCTCGTGTCCACAGTCAGGAAGCTGAGGGACGACGCTCAGCTCTCTTTGTCCTTTCTGTGCAGTCCACAGGATGATGCTGCTCAGGCCAGGTGAGGCTTCCCACTTCAGCTAGTCCAGTCTAGAAACTCCCTCAAAGACAGGCCAAGAGATGTGTCTCCTAGGTGACTCTAGAGCCTGTCAGGTTGACGATCAAGATTAACCATTCCAGATGCACTGTGCTGACAGGAGGGCATCCTCCAGCCATCTAAGTGCCTAGGGAAAGTGCCTCCAGGTACTGGTACATGTTGTCTCCAACATTAATGTGTGATCAACGTAGTCTTTAAAACATGCCTGGGTAGAAATCATTTCAGTGATGAAGAAACCAAGAACAAAGAATGATATTGAGGATAATAATATCACATAAACCTGAATGCCTTTTCAGAAGTTAGAGAGACAGAGACAGACAGAGAGAGAGACAGAGACAGAGAGAGAGAGAGAGAGAGAGAGAGAGAGAGAGAGAGAGAGAGAGAAAGTTTTGTTTGGTCCACAATCCTGAAAGTTGATAAAGTTTTGCTTTTGTTTCAGTTTTGCTTTGGCTTTTGTGGTATCAAGAACTCAACCTCACACAAGTCAGGAAAATACTCTACTATTGAGCTACAGCCCCAAATCAGGGTGAATAACCATTTTGACGATTGGTTCCACCTCCTGACTACCTCACAACATGGTAGATGACATCATGGTAGGGTCTCACAGGAGAGGAAATGATCAGTTTAATGGTGAAAGAGGAAGATAAAGGGATTCTAGCAGCAATAATGCTTTTTTGAAATAACATACTCTTTAGGGAACTGATGGGGATCTGGTAAGAATGTATTCCATTGTCATCCAAGGGCAGCACACCAATGACCTTGTAAACTTCCCCTAGGTTCTGTATCTTAAAAGTCCAACTACTTCAACACTACCACACTCAGGACCAAGCTTCCAGCACACACAACTTAGGAAGATACACCCAAACTGTATCTAAACCAGTATATGCATCAGTATCATTGCGTATTCTCTTGGTGTCTCATATGACAGTTGCCGTCAAATCTTGTGCATCTTGTCTCGTGATTGATGGACTGGGGTGAAGATATTCAGTAATGCTTTATTTTCTCCACAGAGTTCAGCACAGAAGCTGGGTTGCAGCCGTAAGTGCTCTGGAACCCTGGGGTTCAGGGACTATTCGAGAAAAGGAGGCAAGAAGATGGATGGTGTCTTCTGGGCACTACAGGATCACTGTACCCAACATCTCACAGCTGCTGTGGTACCAGTCAATACTCCAGCATGGACGAGGGTAGAGCTGTCAATACTCCAGCATGGACGAGGGTAGAGCTGTCAATACTCCAGCATGGACGAGGGTAGAGCTGTCAATACTCCAGCATGGACGAGGGTAGAGCTGTCAATACTCCAGCATGGATGGGGGGGGGCTGTCAATACTCCAGCATGGATAGAGGGAGGGCTGTTATAATTGATGGCCTCTGAGGAGGAGAGTTAGTTTTCTTTAAGGCCATGGCCAATGGTAGATTGACTCTATGCCTATGGATGATCCCAACACCGTGAGTATTTGGGTAACATAGACTGGACTCAGTATTTCATTTTCAAAAAAAAATAGAAGAGGAAAACATGGTATTGGGTATGTTGGAAGAGGGTAGGGAAGAGCATTTAGAGAGAGTTAGAGGATGATTGGGGTGAATATGGTAAAAGTATGTTGTATGTGTTATGAAATTCTGAAAGAATTTATAAAAATACTAAATTTAAAAATAAATGCTCAGGGAATGTAAAGAGAAGCAACATGAAACTAGAGGACATAGAACAGAAGCCGATACATATACAAAGAATGTGGCTCTGTCATCCGCACTGTGTGTCTCATACAGAGGGAACCAAAGGAGTACCTTGGAACTCTCTCTGGTCCCAGGAACTAGCATTCTGGCTGGGTTCAAGTGATATGTCACATTGTGTGGTTTATCCGCCAATCCATAGATTCCAGAAGCCATGCCTCTATCCTCGTCCTCAGACATTCCCTAAGAATAAGTTTGCAGAACCCACAGCCTACAGCTACAAGGATGGTGTCTTCATCCACTGTTTCGTGTCCTCTTCTTGCCAAGCACTAGGTGGCTGCTCGAAAAGTAACACGTGTTAAGTGAAGGGAGTGTTGATCAGTTCCTTCAGGAGGGTGAGAAAAATGATGTGGGTGGTTGAGGAGTAAATAGAAAAATATGTAAAGCAGACAGAGACAAACACAAAAACAGGATGAGAAAAAGCTAGCAAAAGCTTAGCTGGCAAAATCTAGGGAAGAAATTCTGTATCTAATATGAAGGTGGAGAGGATATGCGCAGTATAATATCCGATTAATGTACTCATCCGTCATGATTGAAAATTGGAATTACAAAGAAAAGTCCTTTTGTCTAATTTTTAGTGAAAAAGGATGATGGTGCAGAATTCCATAAACCCCAATGGAATCTATTTAAGCCTCATCTAAAGACCAGGAACAAATACCCTAGACTGTTAATTGCAGCTTTGTCTAAGTGCTGGGCTTGGGAAACACTGTTTTCTGTTTTCTTTGTTCTTTGAATTCAAAATTACTATGGCTAGGCTGGGGAGACGGCTTTCCGAGTAAAACCCATGCTATGCAAATGTAAGGAGCTGAGTATGAATCTGCAGACCCCCACATAAATATGAGTGTGCTCATGTGTCTGCATCTCAGTGCTCCAAAGGCAACCCGGGAGGGGGAGACAGGGAGTCCCCAGAAGCTCATGGGCGACTTAGCTTCCACATACGGCAGTGAACAACAAGAAGCCCTCTCAAAGAAAGTTCAAGGACATCTGAACTTATACCATGGCCAATGTATGCTTCCGCTCACACACATAAACACATATGCTTGCATGCACATACATCATACATACACACACACACACACACACACAAAGACTCCACAACTCTAAGCAACCTCTATCTGGAGAAAGTAATGAATTAACAAACTGCATGACATGCTCACATTTATGAAAGTATTTTCTAGAGATGCACAATAACTTCGGGGTTTGTATAGTTCAGTGAACAAGCCGTGACAGATTGGCCCCTCTCTTTCCTGACTTTGACAAACTGAACACATATAAACACTCTGTTAGAGGACCTGTGTGTGAGTCCATACAACTACCCTGTAACTCATTGATCACTGGTGTGCTGATCATAAGTACATATTAAAAACGTCTGAAAATTGAAACCGTATAAAGCATATACTGAAAAAATAATTGAATTAGTGTTGGGTGGGATAAACTAATGGGAATTAAATGGGACAAACTTATTATGTTCCAGAAAGTTCAAAGGATGTTATAGATGGAGAGAAGCCAGGGAAACCTTGGTAAAAATAAATCATTTCTCTACAATGGACAAAGAGTTTGAAAAAAACAGGAAAATGGAAAATGCTGTAGGGTCCTTTTGCTTTCTCTTCCATATATACTCAGGTACAGACATGCATGCACTGACGCACACGGCACACAGGCACACACGCACACACACACGGGCACATGCACACACACATATACACAAATGCACACATACACACAAGTACACACACACACACCTCCTTCCCCCAAGACTGACTTATGAGCTGTCTTGCCCCAAGCAATGCTGCAGCAAAGCATCGTCCTTGGGTGTGTTAAAGACAGTCAAGACTTTAGCCAAAACTGGTTAAAATGAAGCAAAGCTTTGAGAAGAAATATCTATTTTTAGACCTTGTCAGGCAGGGCTGTGTTTTGAAAATAAGTATTTAAGATTGCATGTAATTTTTTTTAATATATGAGGAAGTCACTAATTTCACAGAGAAATAAAGATCCTTGGAACTCAGATTCCTCTGAACTCTACCTCAGCCTTAGCCCAAGGTGATGACTAACTCCTTTGGTGAGAAGATAATTTTATTTTAATTCTCATGCAATAGCTGAATGACTTCCATACAAATACCAAGTATCAACTTTATGAGTAAATTATTGTTCTCACTATTAGGGTGTGGTTCAGGAGAGGAGACATACTTTAGGAGCTATAAAGTCCTTGCATGTAATTTTCTTCCTAGGCCATTATGAACATAACAATTTTTTTAATAGCTCAAATGAACATCATGTCAGACAAGTAAAAATAGAAAACCCTAACAATGCAAACTGAGCACTGATAAAATAGAACCAGAGGTGAACATTTTTCTCTTTCACTTAGTTGTTTTATCACACTGAATCCAGTTAGTGATGCCCATATGTGCCCGGATATAAGGTCAGCCACTGGATCATAGGCAGCCTACCAGCAGCCAGTAACTATCCATAGCTCCTCAGGTGGGATGGGGTTTTGTGTGCCCCCCACGTGATGGAGTGTTAGGTGGATTGATCTTCTGTAGATTTTGTTCAGGTACAGCAACTGCTGTGATCTCACAAGAGCAATGACCTTGCATGTCCCAACGATAGCTTTTCAGCGCTGGTCCTCCTTGACTTCTGGCTCTTACAGACTTTCTGACACCTCTCCTGCAATGTTCCCTGAGGGGTGTGGGTGTGTGTGAATGTGAATGAGCGTGTGCACGTGTGCATGTGTGTGTGTGTGTGTGTGCATGCATGTGCATGTAAGATTTCCATTTACAACTGAGCTCTTACACGGTTTAGTCTGCAGTTTTGCCATTTGTAAGTCTCTTTATTAATCGCCATTCACTGCACAGAGAGGCCTCTGATGAGTGTTGAGAGCCACACTAATACATGTGCTTAGTACTATGTACAAGTCTGAGGAGACCGAGTCTCTCATCCCACCGGAGGGACCGTGTTTAGATTGTTTTACATTACTGAATCTGAGAGAACCAAATGAAAAGGGAAAAGGTTCATGTTCATTCAGTTCCTGATTGGCCAGCCTCATTGCTTTAGGATCTATGGCTACTGGACATAGAGAGGAATTATGTGGTAGAGGAAGCCAGTTCACCTCACTGCCTGGTATAAAAGAGAAAAAGAATAGGACCCAGCAATCCCCTTTCAAGGTACTTTTGACTGACAGACTTCCTACCTAAGAGCGGTAGATTTTCCAATGGCTGGCAGAGTCCACTCTAAGACTCATCTCATACAGGTTCCACCACATCCCAATAGTACCAGACATAGCAGCCTTTGGAATGAAGTCAAGATCCCATGTGGTGCCCGACTTCCTGACTTTCTGTACACACTCTCTATTCTCACCATCCTGTTCCTACCTTCCTGCAACTGTGTCATTCAGAAAGGGGAGCTTCCTGTTTCCATGCTTTTGCTCTATAGTTAAAAAAAAATTTAAAGTCAAGAAAACAAAACCAACAATTGAATGGTCTATTATTCACACCAACCAAATGAAACAAAGGCCATATTATGTTCTCTCTCTCTCTCTCTCTCTCTCTCTCTCTCTCTCTCTCTCTCTCTCTCACACACACACACACACACACACACACACAGAGAGAGAGAGAGAGAGAGAGAGAGAGAGAGAGAGAGAGAGAGAGAGAGAGAGTAGTAATAAGGAGCGCGGTGGCTAATTCTGATATACCGATCAACCCATCTCTAATAATCTGTGAGCACCGGTCTTACCGGGAAGATTCTAGCATAAGTCCATCCTGGGTCGGAGCTGGGACAGGGCGTGCGTCTTCCCTGGAGCAGGTAGCATGGCATCTCTCTCTAGCGTCTGCTCTGGAGAGGAGAGCTGTAGAGTCTGACCTCACTTCCTCTTCCTCCCAGCCTTCTGTTCTGTTTACTCCACCCACCTAAGGGTGGGCCTATCAAATGGGCCTAACAGTTTCTTTATTGCTTAACCAATGAAATCAACAGATTGATATATGACACTCCCACATCAAGAGAGAGATTGATGCCCAGTGTTTTCCTCAATCATTCTCCACTTTTGTGTATAAGATAGGGCCTCACATTGAACCTGGAGCTCACTGATTTAGCTAGGCTGGCTGACCAGCAAAACCCATGGATGGTCCTGTCTCCATCTCCTAACACTGAGATTACAGGTGTTCACTACTGTGCCTGTAGTAATGTAGGTTCTGGGGAACTGAACTCTGGTCCTCATGCTTGCATATCAGGCCACTTTCCTGGCAGACCCACATCTCCAGCTCTGTCTTCTGTTGTTTACAGAAGCCTTTATTAGTTAACTCAGACATTCCTCAGCATGATGACTTTGACCTTGGCTGTCAAAACCTTGGGTCTACCCTTAGTAATTGAATATTTGTGTATTTGCATTGAGTGCTTTAGATAGGCGGGCCTGCTTCTGACTTCTGCAGGAATCTGCTGATGTGAGTGTTAACTCTTTTAAACCAGAGGCTCGGAGGCAGAGAGTGACCTCCTCAAGGAGAGGCAAATAGTGAACATCCGAGTTGTTTAGATCCCATGAAGTTTATAGTTATCTAGAGCTGGCCACACACAATGCAACAGTCAATAAAACTGTTCTAAGTTGCTGCCTTTGTTATTCCTAAATGAGAATATCCTGGCTACTACAGCCCATCCTCCAAGGCTTGCTCTTAGTTCTCAGATTGATGCCTGTCCAAGGAGGATTGCTGACAGACTGATTAGTCCTTTGAGAATATATCAGTTACTTTTCTTATTCCTGCAACGAAATACCAGACAAAAGCAACAGAAGGAATTAAGGCTTTGTTATGGTTTACAGTTTGAGGGTACAGTTCGTGATGGTGGGGAAGTCACGGCAGCAGCGTCTTGAGGCAGCTGCTCACCTTGTGTCCTCAGTCAGGAAGTAGAGGGATGAGTGCTGCTGATGAGCTTGCTTCCTCCTGTTTCTATAGTTCACTTCCCTATCCCCCATGACATCACATCCCCCACATTCAGGGTAGGTCTTCCCACTTTATTTGACTCAATCTAGAAACACCCTCATGGACGTGCTCAGAGGTTTGTCTCCCAGGCAATCCTAGACCCTGCCATATGAAAGTCAATGTTAACCACCATAAAGGGGTTAATGCTGCTCTCAACAGGTAGAGCAGACAGGCAAATGGTCAGGGCAGAGATATTTCATGCTCTTAGGGCTATAGCATTCATCTACTTTTTCAGGAGTCTCTTTCTCTCTTTCCTACGGTTCTACTTCTGACCATTTTCGTACCCTTTACCCCTTTTAAAATGTGAGCAAGTTAATTAGACTTTGAATTTTTCTTGGCAGTCCTTGAGGTAACTGGAGCCACATGTAATAAAATCAGATTTGACAAGCAGATTTTTCTAAGCCTCCTTCTTCTTCCCTCCCTCCCTTTCATTCCCCCTCTCTCTTTCCTTCCTTGAAACCTTCTTTCCTTTTCCTCTCTCCCACTTCCGTTTCCTCCTCAATTCCTCTCTTGGCTATCTAGTTTGTAAGGAGTTCCATACCACCCCTTGAAATCACTGGAGCAATGAATGTTTCTTCAGTAGATGAGATAGCTTAGCCTAGAATGTAGATCACAACTTAATTGGAAAAATAAATACATCATTGTGTTGTTGTTTGGTTGTTTTTTAGGCCCTTGGCTTTGGGGTTCTATGGAAGTAATAACTGTACCGCAGATGCTGAATGCTTCTTAGCTTTTATTTATCTGGTGAGGAAATTATAATCAAGGATCTGAAGCACCCTGGCAGCAATCCCAGTTATTAATGACAGAGCTGGGAGGAGAACTGGGGGTGTGGACTGGAGCCCCAGGCTTGAGGATCAACGGGGTCTATCACTCTTCCAGTGGAAAAGGAACGCCAATGGGCATGGGCTCTGAAGAAAGCCCTAGTGCATCTTTTACCCCGTGAGTTATTCTTCAGGGAATAACTGAAGCCCATACATGCGGAGAATGGGGTCTGGACTAGACTTGGACTTCATGCTCCTTGTCAACTTACGATTCATCCAGATGAATGTTACACATGGTGGAGGACGAGGCCATGGGAGGTTCTTCCTTGTGGCTTGGCAATGCCAGGATAAGATACCATAGCAACAGTCAGTCCAGGTTTAGACTCTATACAGATGCTAATTCTTTACTAGGTTTTCAGCAGTCATGTCTGGCAGCAGTTTGGAGGCAAGGCTTTGGAACTAATCTTGTCTGCTTGGGGAATATTTAAGTTTCCTTATGAATTGGTAACAGCTGGTTATTGTCAGTGCACCAGGCCAGGCACATTGGTAACCAAAAAGGATAACAACAAAGGAAAGAGTCTCGCTACCCATCACAAAGGCCAGCCGTATCCCCATCACCTGAGTAGCCCTTATATCTCTCTGCAAACTTCTTTCTTTACTGAAGGGGTGCATCTTCATCCTTCCCATTAGAGTCATTTGTTCCTTAAGATTCCAACCTCTTCTTCCTTTTTGCAGATCTAAGGCAGGGATGAAGGCGTAAGTCACAAACAATCCCACACCAGTTTGGAATTATGATTAATAGAATGGTTATTTATTTAAGGGGGAAAAATTTACAGATTACAGACAACAGCCCTCTGTGCAATCAAGAAAGAAGCCTAGTTGTTGGAAGGGGACCAGGAGAGCGATTGGAGGGCAGTGGCTGCTTTTTTAAAGAGAGACCACGCCCCAATGGGCTGGTATCTCAGTGGCTATTGGCTGAAGGGGCCGAAGGAGCTCCCGCAACACAGGGAGGGTGAGAACCATGGTTAATCATCCCATGAAAGAATTTCTTCCTGACTGCAAGAATCTTTAAGAATCTTTTCTCATTTTTATCTTGGAGAAACTGATGTGGATCAGACACAGTGGAGATATTCTATGTAGAAGGTACGGGTATGAAGCTTATGCCTTTGCTAAACAGGATAGAGGGATATGTCTCGATTTCCTGTACATATTCTATAGTTCTATAGTATGTTTGTTTACTTTGTGTGTGTGTGTGTGTGTGTGCGCGCGCATGCGTGCGTACATGTTGACCAGACATCAACCTCAGGGTCTCCTCCTCTCAGCTGTCTTCCAGTTTATTTCTTTTGTTTTGATATGATCTCTCAGTCTCTCACTTCTCGGAGCTCAGCAATTAGGTTGGACAGTGCCTTACTAAGTCCACCAAACCTGCCTATTCCTGCCTCCCCAGCACTGGCATTGTAAGTGCACAAACAAGGCCTGGCTAAACTGTCTCCTTAGTCCCAGAGTTTGTGTTTTAGAAGGAAACCACTGTGTGAAAATAGGAGTACGCTCTGTTTCCTCTCTGACTACTTGTTCTAAAACATTCCCACTAACCTGTTGATTGGAAAGTTATCAGGCACACCCTCTCCACTCCACCCTCTCCACTCCCCATCCATCCACTTTTCTCTGGTTGTGACATCAGGCAAAGGCTCCTACCAAGGACTAAAAGTGACTGGAAGATACAGGGACTACTCTAATGGTGGTGGGGACAGAGATTCACCCCTTTGGTTCAACAAGAAGTGTGTGGGGAGACCGGAAGTGTTGTTCGGGGCTTGGGGTGCTGTTTGTATGTGGATGATTCTGTCCCACACAGGAGACTTTATTGCCTAGATGCTTCTTCTGTGGAGTCATTAGCTCACCAGGGATGACGGATGATAACGGCTGTTCTTGTTAAGGGCGTACCTATACTACATGTCATTGTGCTAAGTGCTCTGGACCTGGGGTCTCTTTAAATCCTCCGAAGCAACACTTTAGAGAGGCTCTCCTCCCTGCCCAGATCTCTGTCTCCAGAGAAGAACCATGCTGCTCCAGTTAGCAGGCTCAGGGACAGAGCTGGGACTTCCTCTGAGAGTTCCCAAAGTCCCCTGAAGCTCAGAATCACAAAGCACCCTCATTCCCTATCTTTCTCCTTTCTGAGAGTGAGAAGCGACCCATGAGCATCAGGCCCAGACAGTGAGCTATGCTAGGCTCCAGTTCCATCCATGGCACCCCACGCAGCTGCAAACAAGATGCAAGGTTCACCTGCTTGACTCACGAGTCCACTTGGTCTTATTTTCTTGAACTCTATAATCAGCTCTGTCTAGCATGTTCCTTGTTTCTGTGACAGCTTCAGAATGTAAATCTAGAGCTCTTTGGTCTGACGCTGTTTTTCTGCTTGGACTTTTCTGCAGTTTGTCTCAACTGGAGGATTTGATAGAATGAAACTACTTTTCCTTTTACATCCTTTGGATTGCATTTAGGCAGAATGAAAATATGCAAATTCTTTCCCCTCGGGCTTGCTCTTCTTTCCAGATCTGGAGATGAGGAAAAAGGTTGTAAGGGTTTTAGAACTAAGGGGAAATAATCTCTCCTTTTCATGACAGGGTAATAAGTCTCCCCTGGCCCTTTCTAGCAGGGAGTCAGGGCAGGTTTGGCAGCAACACTGTGAAATCTCCCACGTCTGTCCCATATACATGGGACACAACTTCCTTTCTGGGATGCCTAATTTCTGATGATTAATAGTTTGGGGGTCATAACTTCTAGATAGTTTTTCTTGAATAAACACTCAGCTTTTGGCTGCTGACTCCACCACACCCAGTTATGATATGATGCTCCCGTCTTTGGCTTCTTCAAGGAGTTTACTTCCAACCAGTTCACTTGTGGGTAGAATTCCCAGTTTAAACATTGCTTTGATTTTGACTTTGTCTTTTTAAAGATTTATTATTTTATTTTTAATTATGTGTGGGTGTGTCAGTATAAGGGTATGCAAGTGTGTATATTAGGGGGAGGGGTTATACATGTCATACAGTGCCCAGGAAGTCCAGAAGAAGGCATTGGGCTCCCTGGGGCTGGAGCTATAGGCAGTGCTGAGCCACCCAATGTGGGTGCTGGGAACTAATTCAGGTCCTCTGTAAGAGGGGTGTTGCTCTTAACCACTGAGCTATTTCTCCAGAGATCCTTGCGTACTGCCCCCATAAAACCAAAGATGTAGAAGAGGTTATGGGTATTGTTGCTAGAAACGCATTAATAACAAATCCGATCATACTAGTTTTTATATCGAGGGCAAAATGATCCATTGTACCAGCAAGCATAACAGCGAGGCATCTTTTTCTTGGGGCTCTATTTTGGGTGTTTGAATAAAACTATTATCCTAGCCTGAGTACTAGCCAGGCCCCAAATCTGTCTGCACAGTATGCAGCTAGACTATATGTGTTCTATCTTTTTTTTTCAAGCCACACCCCGAGGAAACAGATACTCAGTCTTCCTCCTCATTTTCCAAATGCAATCAGGTTATTAGCTTTGACTTAATGAAGAAAATAGTTGGCAGGAATGAGCCAGGCTCAGAAACACACTGAGGAAAAGGCTGAGGATTCTGAAGAAGGTGGGGAGAAAAGAGAAAGAAGAAAAGAATCCAGTATGTGCACTTTTCATATTTCACGTTAAACAGTGGGGCACCATTTGTTAAAAGAAGGACAAAAAACGTTTTCCATATCCTAAGCATACTGCTTAAACCACAAATTCTGTAAAAAATGAACAGCACAAGCCATTAACAGCTGTATGCACCCTAAACACCTTAGGCAAGAAGATAGGATACTAATGCAAAGGGCCCCTCCAAGCCATCAGTCTGCACAGGGCTCGGCTCCCGCAATTTCATAAGATAAATGCCTTGGCTGTTGTACGATGATGAAACTACAGCTGAGACGAATCTCCGTGTTTTTCACCAGTGATTTAATAAAGGGCCAGCTCGGGATAAATATGGAACGGCTACTCCGGAAGCTCTTTGAGTTTTGCGCTGAAATGGGATAGAACTTGCTTCTGTAAATTGATTGCATCCAAAGTTCCGATTTGCCCACGCATGGAAGAAAGATGTTTACTAAGTCACGGACTGTAAACACTCCATGTAACACGTGTAAACATCTGCAGCGTTAGAGGGAGGCCAGGGAAAGAGGCCTCCCTAGGCAGAGCCTAGAGGTTTGAGATCTGGACGTTGACTTTTCAGGGTCAGCAATGGCTGATGGGAAACGGGAAGGTCTGAGCTGTGCTTTCTGACATCCCTCACCTTGACTTTCTCATAAGAACTTCTCTGTCCATCAGAAATCCCACGAATACTGGCTTTTTATTGTTTTGTCTTAAGAGGTATTAAACATATATCCAATCAATAGTAGCTGGGGGCTGGGGAAGTAGCTTCATGGGTGCAGCGCCTCCTGTGCATGCATGAGGACATCAGTTCAAACCCTAGCTCCCATGTTCAAAATAAAAGAACCTCAGGATGTCAGTGTGCACGTGCACCTAAAACCCCAGCACTGAGGAGGCAGAGGTAGGAAGATCGCAGAATCACTGGCCAATTATTCTTTATGACTTGGTTTTAATGAGGGACCCTGTTTCAAAGAATAATATGGGGAGTCATAGAAGATGACAAGAGAAATTGACCTCTGCATTGGGATACACACACATACACAGTAACTAGGTTATATACATAAATAGCCAAAGGGCTGGACAGCTATATAAACATACTGTTATGTTACGGACAGCTCATTCCAAAAGTATTCTAAATTATAGATAACAAGACTTATTATAATTTTTTAAAACTTTTATTCTTATTTTCATAGCTGCTTTGCCTGCATGGATATCCGTGTATCACATATGTGTGCCCAGTGTCATGAAGGCCGGAAGAAGTTGCCAGATCGATCCCCTGGAACTGGAGTTACAGAAGGTTATGGGCTACCAATTGAACCCAGGTTCTCTGGAAGGGCAGCCCCTGCTCTCAATCACTGAGCCAGCCCCTAGACTCACTTTAATTTCAGCAGACTTATCTAAGTCTTTCATTGACGAATAACAAAAATCTGTGACCCTGTTTTTGGTGAATAGAAGTAAGAAAACCAGGGAAGAAGGGAAGAATAACTCATTTATTTGTATTTTGGGGGGCTCATACTGTGTGAGTGTTGTGTGTTTGGGTTCTTGTGTCCATGTATCTATGTGGAAGTCTAGGATCATCCTTGAATGCGTCCCTCACTGGCCACCCACCTTACTTTCTGAAACAGGCTCTCTCGTTAGGATCTGGGTTGCCAATTAGACTAGGCTGTCTGGCAGGGAGTTCAGGGATCCTTTCCCCGCCTTCCCAGCACTGGGATCAGAGGTCTGTACACCATGCCTAGCTTTTTATGTGAGTCCTAGGGATCAAACTCAGATCTTCATGCTTGGTGCAGCAAGTACTTCGCCCAGCCCACTGGGACTTGTAGTTTTGACAGTTATGTCTAAGGGGGTGGACTAACCCCATCTCAAGTGACTGATAGGTTTTGTTGGGGGAAAGGGGGTACATGCATGATTGACAGTGGTCTGCCAAGTCACTTCACAGAATGTCAAGAGCAGGTTTTATCTAGGGGCTGGCCGTGGTTTCTGCCTAAGGTTATGGAAACTGAGTCCAGCCAGCAGTGCTGCTGCTGGGAGCTGTGTGGGTCTGAAGCCCGCTGGCCTGTCCTCTGCCCAGGGGTCTCTCTGACTTTAATTACGTCCTCCTTGACTGAATTCACAGGTGGCTTTCCATGGAGGAGGCTGTCCCCTCTCCCCACAGCCCGGCTGGCTGCTCATTTCCTCAGTGGCTTAACAGGGCCACGATGAAACAGAAGCTGGTGACTTCTCCGTTCTTTACACAACCTGGTGTTAGACGTTGACCTTTCACCCCTGGAGATTTGGAGGATTAAGGCTGCTTTTAAGTCCCGCTCTGGTGACTAATCCACCACTTTGACTGGGTGTTATGTAAGCATTTCCTGCCTTACCCTTTAAATCCTGCAAACATAATAAAAGAGCGGATAACCTTTACCTTTGGATTTCACTACTGTCTTCTGCGCCGTGGCATCAGCCATGGAAGGATCCAGAAACAGAAAGCTAATAAGTGATAGCCTCATTTCTTTTTCTTTTTTGCCCTGGGACATGTAACAAACATTACAATATTTAATATATTCGGGTCAAATAGTTGTAGGGGAACACCAAAAGCTTCAGACTGGGCAAACAGTGGTCCCCCTCCCGCTAACTGCATATATTTCCCCACAAAACAATGAAGCAGATGGTAGCGGGTGTTTCCTCCCCTCCTCTTTTAAACAAATTAGAACCAATAAGACCCAAATGATGGGTGAAAAGCTAGGCTGAGAGTAACGCAGGCTTTGACTCTTGCTGTCTAGGTCCTGTATCATCTTGGTTTTAACGCAAACAGTGAATCTCGAACTAAATGCTCCTGTTTTCTGTCCGTCTTCACCTGGTCAAGGAGCGCTCCTAAAGGCTCCTCCTTAGGAACAGAGTCATAGAACTGACACAAAGATGTCTGGCCGCCCCGTGGCCGCAGGAGTTGCCCCCAGATTTCTGCTGAGCGTGTCCCTGGCACATCGCTGTTCTTGTCGTGGGAGTAGTTACACCAGAGTCATGATCTCGCCATCTTGAAAAAGTTCTAAGGAGAGAGGTCTGTGGAGCCTGGGGAAGACGGTTCAGTGGATAGGGTGTTGGTTTGGAAAGAGGACCTGAGTTGAACCCTCAGAACCTGTGTAAGAAATCATGGTGCACATTTGTAATCCCAGTGCCAGGAAAGTGGAGACAGAAGGGCCCCTGGGCCTTGTTACCCCAGACAGCCTTCTTGGTGAATTCTATGTAGGGTGATACCGTTTCATAAATGAAAGAAAGAAAGAGAGAGGGGGTAAGGAAGGAAAGAAGAAAGGAAAGAGGAAGGGGAGAGAGGCTGCATCTGAGTTGTCCTCCATGAGCATGTGCACGTATGTGCATACATGTGTGTATCTGCAATGCATGAACATGCATACACATAGCCATGTGTGCTCTTACACACACGTGCACACAAAAGGGGGGGACTGTGGATTAGATTAATGCCTATTTTAATTCTCAGTATTGTTTTGTTGTGCACACAGGAGCACAACATGACAGACCAAACATGACAGTACCTGGAAGCAGAGGGAGGACGCTAAGTGTGGCTCATCCTCAGAACTACAGGTCAGAGACAGGGAGCTCTGAGCCAGCCCTCCTCTGACCGAGGGTCACTGTGTGTCGTTTCCAGCTCTGCGTCCAGCCACCCACTGACCAAGGGTCACTGTGTGGAGTCCTCAGCTCTGTGTCCAGCCTTCCTCTAACCAAGGGTCACTGTGTGTAGTTTCCAGCTCTGCGTCCAGCCTTCCTCTAACCAAGGGTCACTGTGTGTAGTTTCCAGCTCTGCGTCCAGCCTTCCTCTAACCAAGGGTCACTGTGTGGAGTCCTCAGCTCTGCGTCCAGCCTTCCTCTGACCGAGGGTAACTGTGTGTAGTTTCCAGCTCTGCGTCCAGCCTTCCTCTAACCAAGGGTCACTGTGTGGAGTCCTCAGCTCTGCGTCCAGCCACTTTCTTTCTTGAGGTGTCACTGTGTTTGGTCTTCAGTTCCTTTACCTTCAAAAGGTGACAAAATCAGAGACCTTGCTTCTGACTACTGGAGGCTAGTATTATGTTTTCATGTAAAGTTAATACAATTAAATGTCCCCTGGAAGATTACTTTTAAAAAAATGGCAGTTTGTTGAGATGATTCATCAGGCAAGGGTGCTTGCCACCAAACCTGATGACCAGAGCTTGAGGTCGGGACTTGCACGGAGAAAGCAGTGAACCAACTCCTACAAGCTGCCCTTTGACCTCTACATGTGCATCCTATACACAATAAATGAATAATGTAATTTTTTAAATTGAAAAACAATTAGAATTAACAAATTAGTACTTGTTATTCTTAAATATTGTAGCAATCTAATTAACAATGGAGACGAGTGCCCTTTCAACTGTGTCAGGTGCTACATAAACATCTGTGGAGTGTGTGTGCCTGTATGGTACATGTGTGTCCTCGAATCACACTGTGTGTGCACATATGTAGATGATCATGTGGAGGTCGGAAGCTGATGTTTGCCATGTTTCTCCATAGCTTGGCACCCTATTTTTTGACATTCTCTCCCCAAAGCTGTAGCTCATTGATTTGTAGGCTGGCTGGCTAGTCAATCCCAGATCCCCCTTCTCTACCTTCTAGAGGCATGGGAGATTCTTTCCCAGTGCATTTAAGGGTGGGAAGATATGGAACCCAAGGCCAGGAACCTGTGGCCAGATAGCAAGCAGCTCCCCGTACTCCATTCTGGGGATCTGAGGGACTTTGGGGCCTGTAGGACATGTTTCTGACAAGTGGCATGTGCCATTCATGTCTGATTGTAAATACTTTCCCAGTGAGTCTCTTCAGAGCTTTAGTAATGTCCTGTTTATGCGGGGCACGTCCCTCTTGTAGGTGGATGCATCACCACTTGGAGCCTGTGTGAAAGCCACACGCATGTGGAAATAAACACCGCTGTTCAAGTCTTCTGGGCCCACTCCACATGCTGTGGTATTGTTGAGGGAGGGAGTCACTCAGGCGCACCTAAAGCCTCCTTGGTGCTGTGCTCAGGTTCCTGCAGAGAGGAAAGGCAAACAGGAGATGGCACTGGGGGAAAGAAATAGTCCAAGGGACAGAGACCAAACATCCAGATCAATCTGAGGTCCTCAGCTTCATAGAATAGACTGCCCAGGTATGCTCAGACCTGGGCTAACACAGTCCACCACAAAGAACCCACTTGTCTCTTCTAAGGGAGTTTACTATGTCCAGCCCTTCTCCAGATCCCCTAGATGGAAAAAAAGGAAAAGGCAAGTAAATTTTTTGAAGCAAATTCTCATATATCCCAAGCTGACCTTGCTACATAACCAAGGATGACTTCTGACTTGAAATTCTGATCTTCCTGCCTCCACTTCCAGAATGTTGAGATTACAGGTATGTGCAACCATCTGGGTTTATAGGGCTCCTAAGATCAGAGCCAGGCTCCATGCATGATAGACCAGCACTCCACCAACTAAGTACATCAGCACTCCATATAAATATTTTATTTGGAAAATAGGAAAGTGAAGACCTCCCATGTCCATTTCTCAAAGCGTTTCTGAAGAACACATGAAGAGGAATGGTCATATATTGCAAGTTCTTAAACATTGTAACATCAGGAAATTCTCCGGTGATTTTAAATTCTATGAAGGCAGAGACTGCTCTGTCCATAAAATGCTCTATAATAGCAACTGATTCTGAGTTGGGGTTTGCTGGATAGTTGATTAACAAGGAAACAAATATTTGTGCAATGCTAAATTATTATAGCTTTGCACAAATTTGTGATTTGGGGCATACCTACAACTGAGATACCATAAAAATGAGGTGTTTTTTCTGGGGAGACATGAACAAACATCTATTCACCTCAGAGCACTGGGGACTGAAAAAAATGATTCACCCAACTTGGTAAACCAAGACTACTTATAGGAGAGCGGATAAGGGGTTACACCTGAAGGACCATGGAAAATTTAAAGTCAGCTACATCACAGAAACTTGCACCCCAGCATAGGGTCTAATGATGAAAGCTGAATTCCCAGCGCTTTCTGCACAATTTGCAGGCAGCTCAATAGGCCAGGTGGTCTCCCTCTCCTCAACAATCCTTACTGTTTATGTATGCTTAGGAAAGACAAGACTGTGTGATTGTTGTAAGTTCTTAGGACTTTCTGAGACCTGTGAGTTTATTACCTGAGTGTCAGTGAATCTCACCCTTTGGGACGGAATACACAGCAACCAGGTAACAGAAGACAACTGTGCTTTGCTAACCAACATGTCTCTAAAACACCACAGTAATTACTGAAACAGAAGAATGGTGCTTGCAATTTAAACAAGAAACCATTGAAATTATGACAAAATAACCTCAGCTCAGTGCATTTGGGCAGAGACACAGGTGGAGACCAGGGAAGCTACAAGAAGCCTTGAGAGGCTCAGGTGAATGTCTTAGTGCTGGGATGGAAGAACTTGTTGTCTTCACCTGACTTTGTACCTCTAACCTTGTGCATAATCACAGCATGCCTGGAGATGTGTTTTTGCAAACTAGAAGTGATGGAAAAAATGAAAAAGAAGACACCAGAGCATCTAAAAAATAAAAAATTTTAAATTAGCACACTAATGATATCTCACTTATGATGTATGTTATGATTTTTCCCTGCAGGTCCTGAGCAGCTTGCAGTGGGGTCCCAGTGCCTGGTCCCAAGCGAGGGGAGGGGGCAGCAGGTCCTGAGAGCCGCCAGCCCCGAGCAGGGCCCAGTCCTGCAGCGGGCTGGTCCTGGTGACAGTGAGTCCCCAGAAGGTGCAGGTTTCCAGCAGCAAGTGGCTGGGCAGGCGAGCAGGTGGGAGACACGTGGACAGGCACATCATACAGAATAGAATTGGATATTTATTAGTTGAGTTATGGAATGGGAAGGAAAAGGGGGAGAACAGAGAGGGAGGAGAGAGAGAGAGAATGAGAGAGGAAAGAGAAAAAGGACAGAGGGAGAGAAAGGGGGAGAGGAGAGAGGGAAAAGGGACTGCAAGAGAAGCCAAGATGGTGAGAGGAGGGAGGGGCTGCAGGGAGTGGGTGTGGCTTGTCTCTTAAAGTGAAGAGCAATCATAACAATGTAGATGAATTTTTTTACTCATTCCAATAGCCTCACATTATTTGATTTTTAATCTTTGAATGGATTTAACTACTCTTTGAGACTTATTTATTTTTACTTTTCGTGTGTTTGCCTGCATGTATGTCTGTGTAGCATGTTCATGCCAGAGGAAGCCAGAAGAGGATGTTAGATCTCCTGGAATGAGAAGTAGAGATGCCTGTGAGCCACCAGCCAAATTCAGGTCCTCTGCAAGAGCAGCAAGTGTTCCTATTGCTAAGCTGTCTCTGCAACTCAGAATACGTCAACAATTCAAACTATAGCAACCTTGTCTGTCATCTTGGGGTTGATATTATCACAGACCTCCTAGGCCCCCAAATCCACCACTGGTATTCTTATTTTTTCTGAACATTTTTGTATGTATGCATACATGTACACATGCGTGAGGTATATGTACATCGTGGTGTGTGTGCATATGTGTGTGGAAGTGCTTAGGTGCATGTGTGTTTGGAGGCCAGAGGATGACACTGGTTGTCTTTCTGTGTTCTTTACCTGTGCATTTGAGACAGGAACTGTCATTGAAGGTAGAGCTCAAGAATTAGGCTGGTTGGCAGGTGAGGCCCGGGGGTCTCTCCTGTCTGTTTTCTCACGCGGCCTTCCTATGGTTACAGTGCAAAAGCCACTAAAGCCAGTGCTTCTAGGTTCTAGGAATCAAGATTCAGGCCATCATGACTGCACAGCAAGCACATCACCCCCGAGTCACCTCCCTGTCTCCTTCCTGGAAGTGTTCTAAGTTGTATGTTTCTAACAGCAGACACATTGCTAGATTTCGCCCCACATATAACCCTAACTGCTGAGAATGGTAGGGGCTCAGTCTCCGTGTAGGTTCCACTTATCAGCTGGGAGAGGCAACTAAGGCCGAATGGTGCCCAGAGAAAATGGCAATGAAGAAAAGAATCGGGACTGAAGTGTTTCGTGGCACAAAAGTCTTTTCAAATTACAGCGTGAAAGGAATCAGTTCAGCCAGGTGTTGCAGTGTCCCAGGAGTCCAGGTAGAGCAATTACTGAAATAACAACAACAAAATGGATGCAAAAGAGAAAAAAAATGAAAAAGAACTTCTCTCTAAAGGCAATTCAGGAAGGGAGCTCAGCACCCTGTAAACCTGCTGTTTACATAGATCTCCCGCAAACAAAAGCATTGAGTCATGGGAAAACCGTACACTGCTCGGTCAAAGCCCGCAGCATGAAGGTGACTTTTCCTGAAAAAAGCGTGCCTGAGTTGGGGGCCTCTGTGGTTAGATAATTCCCTTTGTGTAAAAGCCATTTAATACGACTGTGGGTAAGAAATGGGCCTCTTCTTTACAATCCGTCTTGCCTTCTATATATCAAAAGAGATGGATTAGTGTTTGTTAAATGCTTTTAGGAGGATCATCTGATTCAGTATATAAAAAATAAACTTTAGTTAGTCAGTTAGATTCACAGGCAGGGTGCTGGACCCTTTCCTTTGCACTGGAGGGGCCCCATGGGAACTGAGAGCGACTCTACAGTGCAATGTGACCATTAGAAGATCCCTTCTGCTGGATGCAGGTCCAACCCTCCCCAGAGCATCCTCACCACCAGCGACCATCCTGCTCACTGACAGCCTTCTCTGCTCGGGGGCATGTTTATGTAGTTGGATAGAGATTATCTGAAAAACAAAAGGGGAAGACAGCCACAAATTACTCGGAGACTAACAACCATCCTAACAGTGGAGAAGAGAAGGCATCTTGGCTTTCAGGGAATCCAGAGTCCTGGGGCTGGTCCTTAGCCCCGCGGTGTTGTTAATGTCCATCTCTAAGATGCACCTTCAGCTAATTAAGAAGGAGAACCCAAAGAAAAACATATAGGCATCCTCCTGAATATTAACCTTCATCAGGCGATGAAAGGAGACAGAGACAGAGACCCACATTGGAGCACCGGACTGAAATCTCAAGGTCCAAATCAGCAGCAGAAGGAGAGAGAACACGAGCAAGGAACTCAGGACCGCGAGGGGTGCACCCACACACTGAGACAATGGGGATGTTCTATCGGGAACTCATCAAGGCCAGCTGGCCTGGGTCTGAAAAAGCCTGGGATAAAACCGGACTCGCTGAACATAGCGGACAATGAGGACTACTGAGAACTCAAGAACAATGGCAATGGGTTTTTGATCCTACTGCACATACTGGCTTTGGGGGAGCCTAGGCAGTTTGGATGCTCACCTAACTAGACCTGGATGGAGGTGGGTGGTCCTTGGACTTCCCACAGGGCAGGAAACCCTGATTGCTCTTTGGGCTGATGAGGGAGGGGGACTTTATTGGGGGAGGGGAAGGGAAATGGGAGGCTGTGGCGGGGAAGAGAAAGAAATCTTTAATAAATAAATAAATAGATTTAAAATAAAAAAAACTATTTGAGTGTACCCCTTTCTCCACAACCTCTCCAGCAAAGACAAACACATAGGCATCCTCATGAATATTAACCTTCATCAGGCGATGAAAGGAGACAGAGACAGAGACCCACATGGGAGCACCGGACAGAAATCTCAAGGTCCAAATCAGGAGCAGAATGAGACGGAGCACGAGCAAGGAACTCAGGACCACGAGGGGTGCACCCACACACTGAGACAATGGGGATGTTCTATCGGGAACTCACCAAGGCCAGCTGGCCTAGGTCTGAAAAAGCATGGGATAAACCCGGACTAGCTGAACATAGCGGACAATGAGGAATACTGAGATCTCAAGAACAATCGCAGTGGGTTTTTTGATCCTACTGCACGTACTGGCTTTGTGGGAGCCTAGGCAGTTTGGATGCTCACCTTATGAGACCTGGATAGAGGTGGGCAGTCCTTGGGCTTCCCACAGGTCAGGGAACCCTGATTGCTCTTAGAGCAGATGAGGGAGGGGGACTTGATCGGGGGAGGGGAAGGGAAATGGGAAGCGGTTGCGGGGAGGAGGCAGAAATCCTTAATAAATAAATAAATTAAAAAGAAAAAGAAAACATACCGCTATAAAAAAGGAAAAAAAAAAACAAAACAACAACAACAAAAAAACTATTTGAACAAAGCAAAAAAAAAAAAGATGCACCTTCAGGTTCCTATAACACCAACAGTGAAGAGATGCCCCAAGTTCACAGACATCTGGTCAGAGCCCGCCTTCCAGTCTTGAACACACCATTAGCAATAACAAAGCTGATGCCTATGCTTGGGGAAAACCTCAGAAGTTGACAAGTGTACCCCCAACTTCTGGGGAGTTTGCCATTATTGTTTAGATTCTGTGATACTCCGCAGTCACCATTGTGAAGCCTTGCAAACTCACCTAGGAACCTGTCCTGACAGCTAACATAGCACAAATGTGGAGATCGGTGTCCGTGGTCTGTCTCTGCAGAGGCAATGAAGGATTGCTGATGGCTATTCTCAACACCTTTGAGCTTTCTCAAGTCCGATAGCTTCAGTTTATTTTTACCTCGGTGTGGAAATTGCAACTGACTTCAGCTCTAGACATTGTGAATTAATTTCCTATGCCTGCCCCAGGGGTCCAGAGAGGAAATGGGTGCACCTGCCCCAAATCAAATGAATAATTCATACCGCATCTGGTCCAAAGGTGATAGGCAGCATAGCAATGCAGAAACAGCTGGAAACGAGATCATGGGCATCTCCCCCCCCACACACACACAAACACACACACACACCACAGGGAAGCAGAAAGGCAACTGTATTTAGCTCGTTATGTGGTAATCATGCTTCCAAGTTTGACTAGCTCAGGGTTCTTTCTGTTCCAGCCAGGGCCTTAGATGATGGTCAAAGAAGACAGGGCTCAGAAGTGGTCAAAGGTCACCTTTTGGGAATCATCGGTAGAAGCCTGCAGAATGTGGCTCTGAGTACCCAAACATCCATGTTTTCCTCCCAGGTCAAGGCTGGTATTGTGAATATAAGATGCTTTGGCATAGCCACACCAAGAATAAGCCCGATCCTTTCATCTGACAGCTGTGCCACAGTAGGAGAGTTTTACAAAGAATGTTCCTCTCTCTCTCTCTCTCTCTCTCTCTCTCTCTCTCTCTCTCTCTCTCTCTCTCTCTCACACACACACACACACACACACACACACACACGCACATGGAGTCTATTTAGCGCTCTCAGTATGTGAGTAAATGTATGGCCATCTACAGGTTTAAGGGCAACCTTGCCGGGGCCACATTCCCGAAGAACTGACTATCCTTCTCCCAGCACCCGTCTGTATCAATAACTCCTCAGGCAGAACTGGGTCTTCCTAACCACTTCCCTCTCTCTCTGGAAGAAGGGGAAGAACGATTTTAAGAGCCAGAGGCAGTGGGAGATGACAGCGAAACAGTTTTCCATTCAGAGCATGGCAGTTGCTCATAAGCACCAACAGCGTCTGTGACGGCATGCCCAAGACCTACACACGTGAAACATTGAGCCATACAAAATCCCAGGCATTATATTCTGCATGGCTCTTTCTTTCTTTCTTACTACACTGAAAGAAAGCCCAGGCTGCACAGAGTAACCATACACATGAATTCAACCCAAAAGTTACCGCTAAGGACTAAGAGAACAGCAGCATGAACCTTCCTCATGACACACACGTGAGACCCTGCAGCCCTGCAGAGGGTCTAGCTGCCTGTCTCCAAATCCGTCAACAGAAGCTCTAGATGCTGTGGGTCAGAGATTTCTGCTGAGCCTGAGCTAGACTTCTACCTAAAGAGACTGCTAGAGATGACAAGGACCAATGCTGTTGAAAAATACTAAGTCTTGGAGGCTAGGGATGTAGCTCAGCAGGTGTTTAACTTGACTTCTTTACATGGGTTCTAGAGCTCAAACTCAGGTTCTCACGTTTACTGACTGAGCCATCTCCCTGGCCTCTTAGGTTTGCTTGCTTGCTTGTCTTTTTTAAATGTGGATAATTTCCTGAGCATGTTAAATGAAGTCATCTCTATTTATGATACATATAATGTTTTATGTTATGTATAAAAGTGAGAACTCATAGATAGGAAGACCAATGACAGCTACTAGGGTCTGAGGGTGGGAACATCAGAAGGATTCTGATGAAAACCCACCAAGTTTCACTTAGGAGGAGAACTTCAAAACTCCATTTTATATCACAGTGAATTACTGTAGCTAATAGCATGGCGTATATTTCCAAATTATTAAGAGAGTTAGTCTTATTTTGATTTTAGTTGTTTGTTTTTGAGGATTTACCCCTTTCATTAAAAATAGATTTTTTTCCCTCACATATTATATTCCAATTACAGTTTCCCTCCCTCTACTCCTCAAGGTCCCTCCCCACTTCTCTCCCATCTGAATCTATTCTCTTCCTTTCTCTCATTAGAAAACAAATTCTAAAGGAATATAATAAAATTAATATAATATGATGTAAAGACTAACACAAAGAAATTGGACAAAGCAAACAAATGAAAGGAAACGAGTCCAAGAAAAGGTACAAGAAACAAAGACATACTCATTTGCACGCTGGGAATCCCACACAAACACTGAACTGAAAGCCATACTATGTATGCAGAGGATCTGGTGCAGATCTGTGCAGGCCTGGTGCATGCGGCCTCAGTCCCTGTGAGTTCAAATGAGCCTTGCTCAGCCGGCTTAGAGGACCTTGTTTTCTTGGTGTCCTCCATCCCCTCAAGCTCTTATACTTTTTCTGTTTTCCTTTTTCCACAGGGTTATGAGGGATTTCATGGAGATATCTCATTTAGGCTGAGTGTTACGATGTCTCTTACTCTCTGCACAATGTCTGGCTGTGGGTCTCTGTATTTCTTCCTATCTGGTGTAGGAGGAAGCTTCTCTGTTGGTTGGCTGAGCAAGACACTGATCTATGAGTATAACAGAATAGTCATGGAAAGCCATTTTGGTGCTACTTCTTTTTCTAGAACAATGGTATTTAATTTTCCCCTTTGTCCCGGGGCTCTCTAGTATCAGATTTTGATCACCCAAAAGTGTAGGGCATGGGTTTCATCTCATAGAGTGGTCCTTAAGTCAAATCAGATATTGACTGGTTAAGCCTACAAGCTTTGGGTCACCATTGCAGCTAGGTCACTAATGTAGATTAAAAGTTTTGTGGTGGGATTGGTGTTCATCTTTCTCCTCTAGGAGCATGCAGAGTACCTTGCTGTACAAAAGATGCTAGAATATAAAAGTACAGGCTCTATATAGGTACCAGCATGACTTCTCCATGATAAATGAGTTGTATAGGTGTTGTCTTAGTTTTTATTTGTGGCGATAGTCTGAGAGGCAGACAGATGGCGAAGAAGGCTCTGGGTAGATCGAGGTACTTTTCACTTAAACATTTAAGACAGTGGACCTCCTGATTCTTCTACCAAGACAAAGACTTGGTGGGTTTTTTTCCTCTCTGGAAAAAGACTTCAGTATCTCCCTCAATTGGAAGTGGAGCCTGTGGTGGGAATCAATCAGCTTTCCTGGAGGTGGAGCCTGTGGTGTGGGAGTCAATCAGCTTCTGTGGGGTTGTAGCCTGTGGAGGGAATCAATCAGCTTCTGTGGGGGTGGAGCATGTGGTGGGAGTCAATCAGCTTTCTTGGGGGTAGAGCCTGTGGTGGGAGTCAATTAGCTTTCCTGAAGGTAGAGCCTGTGGTGGGAGTCAATCAGCTTTCCTGAAGGTGGAGCCTGTGGTGGGAGTCAATTAGCTTTCCTGGAGGTGGAGCCTGTGGTGGGAGTCAATTAGCTTTCCTGGAGGTGGAGCCTGTGGTGGGAGTCAATCAGCTTTCCTGGAGGTGGAGCCTGTGGTGGGAGTCAATCAGCTTTCCTCTTCTAAATTGTCCAACCCCCGGCTATAGCCCAAATCACCCAATTCCAAAAGAGAATGGGAACTCATTACATTTCCAATCATATAAAAATCTGACCTGGAGCTAAACAGTAGCTCTAGGTCCCCTTTCCACCTTGGGAACTCTGTCACTTTGTGTGCTTTTATGAGTGTGTGTGTGAACACTTATGCTCTCTCTGAAGTCTGGTTGAGTGCCAAGACCTTGCCTTTTATTCTGTAACTAATCTGCAACCCTAGCAATCTCACCCAAACAGCATCACCCAGCTGGCCAGAATCAGATGTGGCCACGTATGAATTTGAACATCTGCTTCCCTAACCTCCCCTCCCAAGTGCTGGAATGACAAGTGTGCCCTACCATGCTAGGCAGTGGGTGCTAGGGATTTGACCCAGAGCTTTGTGTGTTCTCACAAAGTTCTCTACTGACTGAACTACATTCCCAGCCAAGAGAGTGTTCTAAAATCACACACACGCACGCAAGCACGCACAAATGTGCACGTACAAGATTAAGAGAAATAGTGCCCCATTTATAATGGTTCAACTTGTAATATTTTTCCTTTATATTGGTATGAAGTGATACCCACTAAACAGAATTCATTTAGCTTTTATAATTATACATATTCATGTATTTAATTTTCATACATGGCTGCAATATACTGTGAACATAATTACCCGTCACCACTCATGCCCCCCACACCTACAGACCCTGTTCCTCTTCCCTACTAGTTCCCTCCTCTTTCCGTGTCTTATTTTGTATAAACATCTTGTGCAAGCAGTTCTAGCTGTTGTGTGTTCACTGTTGTGCCATCCATGTCTTGCAGATAGCAGTGTAGTTTTTTAATTTGGTTATTTTTCTGAGTTAGTGATGCAGGGCATGAAGCTTGCTAGCAATGCTTAGCCATAGGTACAAGAGCATGGAAGGAAGCAACAACCACATTCTATGGCATTCTGCATCCAACTGACAACAGAAGATGGCCTTTATTGCTATTTTTAAAGATCAATTTTGGTTTTCATTATGTGTAGTTTTGTGTGAGCTCATGTGCACACACACACACACACACACACACACATACAAGTAGAGGTGCTATTAGTGACCATAAGAAGGCCCCAGATTCCCTGTAGTTGGTTTTACAGACACAGTGAGCCACTCTATGTGGAAGCTGCACCTGAGCTCCAGTTCTTTGCAAGTACAGTACACACTGCTAACTACTGAGCCATCTCTGTCAACCTATCATCATCATTGTCATTATTATTATTATTATTATCATTTTTAACAAAAAGGTTTTGTATTGGGTGATTTTGCCCAAGTGCAGGCTTGTTCAAGGTGTCCTAAGAACATTTAACGAAGGCAAGCTAAGCTACAAGTTTCCACAGATCAGGTATATCTAATGTATCTTTGACTTAATGATATTCTAAGTTTACAGTCGGCAAAGTCATGGCACATAAATCAAGAAGCATTTGTATCCAAGACAGCACATGTTAATTAGCTTGATCTAGCCATCCCACGGAGCAGTGGTGTTAATTGGCTGATAGTCCTTCATCATCCCAGCGCAGTGAGCTCCGTCTGGTCCCCCTGTGATGCATGTCTTTGCTATCACTCTCGCTGACTTGGCCATGCTCCCTTGGCCTCCAGCAATGCTCTGAAGATCTGCAAGGCCCACATGCCAGGATCCACTAGCGGCCATGCCTATCATCTTTGACACTTGCCTCTGGAACTCCAAGGTAGGAAAACAGAGCCAGAAACAGCATCTTCATGGGTCACAAAGCAGGAAGCCTATAAATTACAGATGAGAAGAAGAAAACAGAGCTGGTCAAACCCCACACCACCATACTTTATCAGCATTTTTTATTAAGGATTTGAAAGCAACCCGTGCAGTAGCCTCGGGGTCTTTCGGCTTTGACACCACAAGGGCTGGGGAATTCTTCCAATGGTGGAGTCAAGTCAGCAGGACCAGGTGTTTCTCTGTGTTCTGTAGAGAGGGCATGGATCTCACTGGGCCCTTGCAGAGCAGCGGAAATGCCTGCCAGGGGATTGGGACTGAAGGGCAAGGTCCTTCCCCTTTTCTACCAGCTGTAGTTAGGTCCCAGGGATCTAGAGTGGTTGGAAGTCACTCCCCTCTGCCTGAGCTCTGCTCTCCCTCAAGAGCCTGGCCAGCTTCACATCTTTTCAGGCATCTTTTCTGAACACATTTGTCCTTTCTTTGCCTTCCCTTCCTCTGGGCAGCTCCTAGCAGTATCACAATGTCCTTGTCACACCATTGGGTGATGCAAACTGGAAGTGTCAGAGTACATTCTACAGAAAACCTAAACTACAATAATTCATGAAACAAAAATAAGAAAAGCCAATATAGATCTGACTTGCCTCAAATTTTCCTTACGTATTTCCAAACTCCAGTTTTACTCTGTGTGTGTGTGTGTGTGTGTGTGTGTGTGTGTGTGTATTTGTGTGTTAGGGTGAGGGTGTGTGAATAGAGGCCAGGGGAAACCCTGAGTAGTTGTTGGTCAGTGCTGACAACCTTTTTGAGATGGGGTCTCTTGCTGACCTGGAGGTAGCCAAGTAGGTCAGGTTAGCTGACTAGCAATCCCCAGATATATTCTTTCTTTCTTTCTTTCTTTCTTTCTTTCTTTCTTTCTTTCTTTCTTTCTTTCTTTCTTTCTTATGTATACAATATTCTGTCTGTGTGTATTTCTGAAGGCCAGAAGAAGGTACCAGACATCATTACAGATGGTTGGAGCTACCATGTGGTTGCTGGGACTTGAACTCAGGACCTTTGGAAGAGCAGGCAATGCTCTTAACAACTGATGCATCTCTTCAGCCACCCCCCCCCCCCAGATATATACTTATCTCCATTTCTTGAGTGCTGGAATTACAAAGGGTGCCAGCATGCTTATATTGCTTCTAGGAATGGGACGCAGGTCCTTATGCTTGCAAAGAGGCCTCTCCTTAGCCCTCCAGTTCAACTTCTAATTGCACCGTCCTTGTATCACTGCAGTCTTGATTGTGTTCATCCTGGGTCACGTTGCCTGGTGGGATTTCAGGGCAGACAACGATGCCAAGGCAAAGGGAAAGGTGGTGAAAGGCAAAGCACCTGCTGAGCACCGACCTCCGCCTTCTTATGAGAAGACAACATCGACGGTGAGAGGAAAGGAAAGAGAGCACATGGGATTCTCTCTCATGTTTCCAATATAGCCGCGAACCAAGAAAACCACATTCATATTTGGAACTAATGAGGGAAAACACAGACTCAAGCAATCTTGAAAGTGTGTTCCCAAGCTTCACAATGGCAGGTGTGCTTGCTGTTAAATGCCTAGGAAGAGGGCTGCATTATTTGTCAGGGATTGCGAATGGTGCTGGAGGAAGAGACTGTCAGAAGGAAGAGATTGGGTGTAGTCAGGATCCCCAGACCATGTTTGCTGTGCAGAGGTCAGTAGAGGCAAAGAGTGTTTCCAGGCTCAGCTCCTGTTCAGGGGAGGACACCTGTGCAGCATGGTCAAAGGATCGGCAGACATGTCTTAGATTTGATTGGCAGGGACCTCCCGATTTCATTTTATGCAACCTGTACCAATGTGACTCCATTTTTATTTTTCAGCCTTATAAAGGGATTACACACAAAACCAGGAAGAGAAGCTTTTGCTGTGTGACAAAATCTTCCCAGGGGACACAACACATACATATATTCACCCCAGATTGGGAGCCAAAGACAGGCCAAAGTGCAAATCCTACCAAAATCTAACTGGGTGAACCCATGAGGTTTTTTTTTTGTTTTGTTTTTGTTTGTTTGTTTTTGGAATTAATTACAGGATCATGAGTGAGGAGCTACTTATAGGAGCAGAAATGACTCAGCGACAGCTGCATCACCAAGGCCACCCCAGCATGGGTGGCAGCTCACAAAGCTGGGAACCTGGAGCACACTGCACAGCCTGCAGGCAGCTCAACAGGAGAGTGTCCTTTTCCTGTGCCTCAGTTGGTCTAGACCTCTCCCAGGCAGCTGCTCTGCTTTCTGCTTCTACCAGGGAGCTGGTCTGATCTTGGTGTCTTCTTTCTAGCCTGACTTCTCTGAGAATGGCTCCTAGCAGTCTTTATTGGCATTATGGCTGGAAGAGGCCTAGAGAATCCGGGCAGTTTCTAAAGCTATTTTGAGTTGCTTGCCTTCTTGCCTAAGGAGCTTCCCTGTAGGATGGAATGTTTTACTCTCAGAGGAAACTGTTATACAACAGCTAGGGATATGGTTCAGTGGATAAGGGCACTTTCTATGTGGGTATGAGGACTTGAATTTGAATCCCCAGCACCTATGTTAAACAAACAAGTAACAGGCACAATGGCTGGAAAGATGTATCAATAATTAAGAGTACTTACTGAGTTCAGTACCAGTACCTAGATTAGGTGGCTCACAATGGCTTATTAAGCATGGCTATGTATGCCTGTAACTGCAATATTGTGGGGTATAGAGAGATAGATTCTATGAGCTTGTGGACCTACCAAGATGTTTCTGGTTCAGTGAGAGACCCTGCCTGCAGGATAAAGATGGAGAGTGGAAAGAAAAAGCCTGATAATGGCCTGCTCTGGCCTCTCTATGCACATGCACGGGTGTGTACATTCATACCCTGGTGTGCATGCACCATACACACACAAACATACACAAATACACAAGGGGTGATAGAGATAGGTAGATAAATGATAGATAGATAGATAGATAGATAGATAGATAGATAGATAGATGATAGATAGATAAATAGATAGATAGATAGATAGATAGATAGATAGATAGATAGATAGATAATTACTGTGGGACAATGGTCTTCTACCCTGTCACTTGTATTGTTTTAATAAAACGCTGATTGGCCAGTAGCCAGGTAGGAAGTATAGGCGGGGCAACCAGGCAGGAAGTAAATGTGTGGTGACAAGAACAGGAAAATTCTGGGAAGAGCAAAGACTCAGTCTGCAGTCATTATCCAGATACAGAGGAAGCAAGATGAGAATGTCTTGCTGATAAAAGGTACCAAGCCATGTGGCTAACATAGACAAGAAAATGGGTTAATGTAGGATTAAGAGTTAATAAGAAGTCTGAGCTAATAGGTCAATCAGTTTATGATTAATGTGGGCCTCTGTGTGCTTCTTTGGGACTGAATGGCTGCAGAACTCAGTGGGACAGAAACCTCTGTCAACAGATGATTGATAGATAGATAGATGATAGATAGATAGATAGATAGATAGATAGATAGATAGATAGATAGACAGACAGCATTATTAGGCTCTCCTTCCTCACCGTTCCTCATTGAACACTTCACAGCTATTTGGAGATAAGTAGAGGTGCTTCATACTGAGTCATGATTTCTGTCACCCATTTCTGTTACCCAGCTTTCTGTTAACAAAGTCCAGTGATGGCACCAAAGAAAACAATCATTTCTCCTTCAAAATTGACAACTGGCTACATTTCCACCTTTTGAGTTGCAAAGCAGCTTCTGTAAGATTTTCCTGGTTGGGGCTGGAGAGATGGCTCAGCGGTTAAGAGCATTGCCCGCTCTTCCAAAGGTCCTGAGTTCAATTCCCAGCAACCACATGGTGGCTCACAACCATCTGTAATGAGGTCTGGTGCCCTCTTCTGGCCTGCAGGCATACATGTAGAAAGAATATTGTATACATAATAAATAAATATTTAAAAAAAAAAAGATTTTCCTGGTCTAGGAAGCTACTAATAAAAATTGAACTACTTGAAAGGCAAGACCTAAAAATGTCCAAGGTCTTTGTGGAGAGAAGAATAAGACAGAATGCCAAAGGCATGCCAACAAGTCCACAGGTACCACCATCTCCTGCATCAGGTAGAACTGTGGTGTGTGGCAGTGGTTGGGCCTTCAGGAAAGGAATCTAGACCTGCATTCCTTAGCTTTCAAACTGCTGTTCTGGGTAAGGAGATGGCTTAGTGGGTGAAGTGCTAGCTATGCAAGCATGCTGAACTGAGTTCAGATCTGCAACACCTATCTAAAAGGCAGGCAAGGCAGTGTGGACTGTAATCCCAGCACTTGGCAGATTCCAGGGACTCACTTGCTGGCCATCACTGCCAGATGGGTGAATCCTGGCCTCAGTGAAAGACACTGTCTCAAAAATTTAAGGTGGGAAGAGATTAGTAAAGACTCCAACATTGATATCTGACCTCATGTCTGTGCACACACCTACCACATATACAGAGCACACGCCCACACGTAGCCCACCCTTCACAGAAAGAGAAATTGCATGTAAGCTGTCTCTGCATACCCTGGCAGCAGCACCTCCACAAATGAGCAAGGAGCAATGTGCTCAGCTTGCAAAGACACAAGCTAAGAGCCTTGTCTGGACGAAAACGCAATTGAAGACACAGAAGAGTTTCCACACTGTGCTGTGAATTTCCCACAATGCCATAGGCTCTGAAAGGCTTAACATAAATACCAGTTCAGTGAAAATAAGAGAACAAAAGAAACAACATTTTTAAAAATCTTTGTGACTTTTTTTTGTTTCTAATAATGCCCGTCCTCAGAATTAAAAATAACAACAATTTTGTCACATTTTTTGCCCATCGTAAGGGTCTAAAAATTCTTGCAATTACTTCGAGGGAGAACACTGTTCCATGTCCTCCCTGCTCTTCAAATCCAGACATACATCTTCAAATGCACAGCAGTTTGCAGACTTTCAGAGAGTGAGCACTGCCTTCTGAGCAAAACAGCCACCAGTTCACCAGATCAGCTGTGATGCTCCTAAGAGACCCTCAGGCTGAGGCTTGGACTTGTCAATGGTCAACTTTACCAACTCCGCCAGATCCCTAACCTGGGAAAACATTTCTGATCTCTGTTTTTGGACTTGGTTGATGCTTGTTGAAGGCAATCCCTCATTCTAGACAGCAGCACAGGACTGCTTCTCAGTGGCACGTAGCAGGAACAAGGAGAACATAAAATGCACTGGGTTCCAAGCTAGATGGCAACATCTGACAGTAGTAAGCTGTGGACAGACATGGATCACCTGTGGTGTGGTCGCTGTTAAAGCGAGCCCTCAGAACAAGACTGGCACAGGCGTTCTGGATGCCCAGGCCACAGGTGCAGAAACTGAGTGTCATCCTGTGAAGAGGGAAGAAGACACAGAGGGTAAAGAATGAGAAAGGAACAGCCTGGGGTTACATTTGGTAGCACATAAGGCAGAAACAGGACTATCTTCTTCTGTAGAAACAGAGTGACAGACATTGATGAGGCGAAACCAGTCAAGGTCAGCCTGTGCTGCAGGTCATCAGCACAGCTGGAGCATCTCTGCACATGGAGAGCATGGATAGAACATCCTACCACAGGCCATGAAACTCAGGAGTAGAGGCACCGTTCCAGGAGTTCATTCATGCCTATCCTCTGGTCTCTGGGGTGGAGTGTGAAGCCTTTGGGGAAAGAGATATGCACCCTCAGTATGGCTCCCTACCCCAGGGAGACAGTGGCTGGTCTGGCCTACCAGGAAGCTGGGTTGTGTTGTTTGAGCACAGACAATGACTGGTCTGGCCTACCAGGAAGCTGGGTTGTGTTGTTTGAGCACAGACAATGACTGGTCTGGCCTACCAGGAAGCTGGGTTGTGTTGTTTGAGAGCAGACAATGGCTGCTCTGACCCATCAGGAAGCTGGGTTGTGTTGTTTGAGCACAGACAATGACTGGTCTGGCCTACCAGGAAGCTGGGTTGTGTTGTTTGAGCACAGACAATGGCAGGCCTGGCCTACCAGGAAGCTAAATTGTATTGCTTGGATGCAGACAATAGCTGGTCTGGCCCACCAGGAAGCTGGATTGTGTTGTTTTAGAGCAGACAATGGCTGCTCTGACCCATCAGGAAGCTGGATTGTGCTGTTTGAGCACAGACAATAGAACTGGTCTGGCCCACCAGGAAGCTGGATTGTGTTGTTTTAGAGCAGACAATGGCTGCTCTGACCCATCAGGAAGCTGGGTTGTGCTGTTTGAGCACAGACAATAGAACTGGTCTGGCCTACCAGGAAGCTGGATTGTGTTGTTTGAGCACAGACAATGGCTGCTCTGACCCATCAGGAAGCTGGATTGTGCTGTTTGAGCACAGACAATGGCTGCTCTGACCCACCAGGAAGCTGGGTTGTGTTGTTTTAGAGCAGACAATGGCTGCTCTGACCCATCAGGAAGCTGGATTGTGCTGTTTGAGCACAGACAATAGAACTGGTCTGGCCTACCAGGAAGCTGGATTGTATTGTTTTAGAGCAGACAATGGCTGCTCTGACCCATCAGGAAGCTGGGTTGTGCTGTTTGAGCACAGACAATAGAAATGGTCTGGCCTACCAGGAAGCTGGATTGTGTTGTTTGAGCACAGACAATGGCTGCTCTGACCCACCAGGAAGCTGGATTGTGCTGTTTGAGCACAGACAATGGCTGCTCTGACCCACCAGGAAGCTGGATTGTGTTGTTTTAGAGCAGACAATGGCTGCTCTGACCCACCAGGAAGCTGGATTGTGTTGTTTCCCTCATTTGTTGTTGCTATGGTGGTACTTGTCAATACACCCCGTAGGAAGCCTCAGCAGAGTTCCTCCAGCTGATGCAGTGGGACTCACGCAGATTTCACCTGGTTTGATAACTCAACATGGAGTTACATAATATCCCAATGAAGATGAGATGAGTCCCAGTCACGAGGACAATTTTAGTATGCAGACAGTACTGAAAAAGGATGACCAAGGACACTCTTTAACTAATTTCAATTCTTTTCCAAAAGGGTCCCCAAACCTCTGTCCCAAGACTTGCCAAAGGCAAGCCCACATGTCAGGAGTCCAGAGTTGCAGTCCCTCTCCTGCTGGGTGGGTGCTGCCAAGCCTGTGTTCATGGTGAGAGCCTGCACGTGGGTCGCTGTGTCTCCTCCTGAATAGGAGGTGGCATCGGAGGACTACACCTGTCTGTCACTGTTCACCACCGGCCCTCAGCTCAGTACTGCAGAGTTATGACATTTAACATATGAGGAAACCAAGAGCCATAAAGAAAATGAACTTGGGAAGGGATATCTTTCATCATCGTATCACTGCTCTGAGCCACAGCATCCCTAGTGTTTGCTCAGCTGGAGTTCTTGGGAATCACACGCGTGCCACCACCCCTGGCATTTTTTTGTTGTGGGTTCTGAGGCTAGAACTCAGCTCCTTAGACTTTCCAGGCATAGACTTTACAGATTGAGCCATCGCTTGGGCCTCGTTTGAGCCTCTAACAGACCAATCAGCCTCTGAAGGATTAACTGTGGTCCTTATTTCATGTAAGTAAGCCTCCATGCTGACAACAAACCCAGTATCAGAATAAAAATATTCAGGATACCTCCGTTCTCGGAGGGTTTGTCCCTGCTGAGCAGTGTTCAATGCATTTGAGCATGCATTACTCTTCTCACTACTAGGTAAATGCTATTATCCCATTTTATGGATGAGGCACCAAGGCATGGTGAGCTCTAGTAATGGTACCACAATCAAGCAGTTTATTCACAGAGCTTAAAGCAGTACCGAGGAAGTCCTGGGAAGATTTTATGAGATTAAAATCTTTTGTTGATAGCTAAACTACCCTAAATTTAGTTTACTTCAGGAACAAGCACTCCTTTACTGGAGCAATCTCTTGACTGGAGAGGTAGCAGCTTGCGGCTGCTTGTGTCAGAGAGGTAGGTGCAAGGTGGGGGGCTCCAGTGAGATTTTGGCTGGCAAGCATCCCCCCGCAGGCTCTCGGGTTAGTTGTTCTGTGAATTCATTGCATACAAATATTTTATGACTGCATTTATTCTTCATAACAATATGAATGAGCAACTGAATACAAGCCAAATCCCTTATGAAGCCAGAGGAAGAGTGATTAAATTATAATCATCCTGGATTAATTAATCTATAATATTTGCTCTTTATATGAAAGAAGAAAATCAGCCTTCAACATAAAGGTTATGTACTCTTGAGGTCTGTGTCTTAATAAAGGAAGGGCTTGGGGAAAAAACTTGACAAGCCCCCAAGATAGGACACGTTGTAAATGTAGACAGAGGGTTATTACTGATATAAAATATATTCAATGTAATTATCAGCCACAACAAATAATCAGAGTGATGATAACGAATAATTAACATTTTTATACTCCTATATCCATGTGTCTAACAGATAAGTGTGCAACATTGAATTAATTTATTGTGCTATAGTGTTTTAAGGAACGAATTGCCTAATCAAACCATCTCTTCCACGGTATTGCCAGACACAGGCAGAAATCATCAATAAGGCTTCTTTCTTTGTTTCCTGATGTAACTGTAGTAGAGATGCTATAAAATATCTGAAAAAAAATCTAAGTAGAGAAACTATGCTAAGAATTAAGTCAAGGTGAGTCAGGAGGAAACAGACTTACTGACATTGCTTTTGGTCCCTGCAATGAAGGGTTAAAGACGTGTGAAGCACAGGGCTGGGGAGACGACTCGTGTAAAATACTGTGTTGCAAATATGAAAATATGAGTTCGGATTCCCAGAACCCGTGGAAAACCAGATCCCATCCCTCTTACAGGGAGGTACTGGTGCAGACAGGGAAATCCCTGGAGGTTCATGGGTCAGGTAGCCTTGTGTATACAGAGGCAAACAAGAAACCCTGCCTTGGATGAGGTAGAAAGTCGAGAACCAACAGCTGAAGCTGTTTTCTCGCCTCCACTTCTGTACCATGGCAACACCCCCCCCACACACACACACGCACATGTATACACAACACACACACACATTTTTTAAAATGTATGAAGCAGTTGTGCCTAGCAAAAAGGGCTGTACAAAGGGAGTGAGGGCTGTGAATTGGATTCTCCACATCTTCCTATTCTAACTGCTGCTTCCTTGGGTCTTGCTTTCTGCAGAGAAGGGGAAAGAGCATGCTTCCTGTTCAGGTCAAACTGACTTCCCTCAGTTTCCCACAGTCTCAGCCTATGTGTTGAATTCAACCTGCATCTGTCTCTTAGGTCTCCTTTCCTCACCAGGCATAACAAAGGTCATCTCTGTTCTTCTTCTGATCTTCAGGCTCCCACCCAATGTCCAAATGCTCCTAAAAGAATTAGTGAATAACAGAGATGCAAACCTGCTGCTGGTTTCTTCTAAGCATGAGTGCACCTAACGTGGTCAAAGTCTCATCCTCTCAGGTCTCCTAAAGCGAGCGTGGACACCAGAGACACTGGGGAAGAGGGTTATGTGAGCAAAGACTGATTCCCCTTCCTGCAAGGATTCCCATGCAACCCAAATACAGAAGTAACATGCCCTGCGTCCGAGTAGGCATGAAGTGCTAGCAAGCAGATGGGTGAAAAGCAGTAAGTAGATCTTGAACTTGTTTAGAAGTTCTTCATGGCAGCAACCTTCAAAATCATGTGCATATCAACCACCCATAGACAGTTGAAATGGGGATCCTAGGACTGGGCAGGTTGCATTAGTAAAGAGCTCACCTTAGGAGCAGGAGGACCCCGAGTCTGATCCCTAGAACTCAGTAACAACTGCATCTGTACACCTATGACGCCAGCACGCCAGCACACTGGAGAGGTGCTGACACGCACATCCCTGAAGTCCACAGCCCTACCTCATCCGTAAGTTTCAAGGCAGCAAGAGACTCAGTCTTAAAACAAGCAAACAAAAGTGTACAATGACTGAAGAAAAAACTTCCAAGGTTGACACATTGTCTTCATCCTTAGGCCCACACTCATATACCTGCACACAGGCAACACAGGCAAACACAGACATGTAGATTCTGAATCAGACTACTTGGGCAGGTTCTCAGATTCTCTGGTTATACCAAGATCGCAGGCAATGCTATCCGAGCAGTCTTCAGTTAAAGACCACAGAGATGCAGAACCTGTAGCTGTTTTTAGATAGGCTTTATATTTGCAGAATACATGCATCACTGAGTGGAAACCCATATGTTCATCTCCTCTGTTTATCATGAACTCTGTTGTCTTTCCAAAGATGCTAAGGAGTCAACCATGGCTCGCTGGGTACTAGCGTGGTCCAGGTGCATGGATGATGTCCAAAGAGAAACAAGAGAAACAGTTTTGCAAACTTTCAGTTTATATGCTAAGTGCACATCTTCAGTGTGACTGCACCTTAATTTCTCATGTAACAGTATCCCATGGGTCTTACCTGTGACAGCAAGAATACGCCTGCTCTTTTCAGGTGGATATTAGATTCATATTAGTAAAAATCAGCATTGTTTTCACACCAATGATCAGAATTTTGTTCCAGAAATAGAGTGATGAAAAGGATGAAATGATAATAATGATAATAATAATAATGATGGAAGAACTAAATCTACTCAACAGTAATAGCCTTTCTGCTGACAACTGCTGGGACCAGTTTCTGTGCTATGTTCTTTGCTTTTTTATTTTTTTCTAGAACCAAGCAAACTAGGCCCAGTGGAGTCTTTCCAGTCCCGCCCTGGGCATTGAACCTAGGGCCTTGTGATAGCAAGACAAGTGTCCTTTCACTGAGCTCCATCCCCACGCTTAGATTCATAGAATTTAGATGCAGCTCAGCTCAGATTTGAACCCATGCCTTCAGGATGCCAAATCTCTCAGCTTGGACAACTGTAATAATTGCTCCAGGGTTCTGCTGAGTGACTTCAATGTGAGTTTTCTGTACCGGCCTGCCTTTGCAGTCCTGATGGGATTTGTCCTCAGCTGCAGCCACCAAGAGTACCTCCTGTGCATATTCAGTACATTCCCTTTTAAAAGGTGGGCCTTGCCCATCTCCCTTCCCCTCCTCTCTCCTCCCCTCCTGTCCTCTCCCCTCCTCTCTCCTTTCCTCCCCTCCCCTCCTCTCCCCTCTCCTCTCCCCTGTTCTCTTCTCTTCTCTTCTGCCACTCCTGTCTCCAGAAACCAGTCTTTTCCCCTCTCATCCCCCATTTTCCTATTCCCTTTCCACCAATAAAAACCCCTTCATCTGTGTCCTGTCACACGGCATCTTTCTCTCGTGTACAACAATCCAGACTATAAGTCCATGAGGTGTGACAGAGGTGCAGTTGACAGGGCTTATACTTGGATGGATGACATTGAAACACACTCAGGGACTGAGGACATAGCTCAGTCAGTAAAGTGGCTGCTTCTCAAACAGAAGACCAGAGTTGGTGTGATGGCTATTCTTGGTGTCAACTTGATTATATCTGAAATTAACTAAAACTCAAGTGGCTGGACACACCTGTGAAGAACCTTTTTTTTTTTTAATTAAATCATTTGAAATGGGAAGACCTACTTCTAATCCGTATCTTTGAGGCAGTAAGAACAATTTTAATCCATATCTTTTGAGGTAGAAAGATTCACTTTTGTGCCAGGAGCCTATATAAAGGACATGGGGAAAAAAGAAACTCTCTCTCCTTTCCAGCTTGCTCTCACTTCCACTGGCAAGTCTGTTCCTTCACTGGCATTAGAGTCTCAAAACCCTCTTTGAGACATCTAGCCTTGTGAACTGAACAGCTACTGGATCAGCGAACATTCCGTTGGTAGACAGTCAGTGTTGGGCTAGATGGATAGCAGCCTATAAATGGACAAAAGCCATTCTAATAAATCCCCTGGAGAACCTTGACTAACACAGTTAGAATCTCGGAATCCAATTAAAAAGCTGGCCATGGTGTCACATATTTGGAACCCAAGCCCTGGGGAGGCAGAGACACGCATATCCTCGGGGCTCACTGACAAACCAGCCTAGCCTACTTGGATGAGTTCTAAGTCAGTAATAGATGCTACCTCAAAAAAATAAGGTAAATGACACCATGAGGAGCAGCACCTGAACTTGTCCTCTGCCCCCCCCCTGTATGTATGTGTGTGCATGAACTCCCCACCACACACACACACACACACACACACACACTGGTGATAGGAGAAACTACTGTGCCCAGCTCCAAAAGGAGCAAGACCTAACATGTAATCACCATGAGAAAGAGGAGCCACTGCACAGAGGGGCAGCCATCCACTGTCCTCTGAGGATGATAAGGGACCACTGCACAGAGGGGCAGCCACCCACAGTCTTGTGAGGATGATAAGGGACCACTGCACAGAGGGGCAGCCACCCACAGTCTTGTGAGGATGGTAAGGGACCACGGCACAGAGGGGCAGCCATCCACTGTCCTCTGAGGATGATAAGGGACCACTGCACAGAGGGGCAGCCATCCACTGTCCTCTGAGGATGATAAGGGACCACTGCACAGAGGGACAGCCATCCACTGTCCTCTGAGGATGGTAAGGGACCACTGCACAGAGGGGCAGCCATCCACTGTCCTCTGAGGATGATAAGGGACCACTGCACAGAGGGACAGCCATCCACTGTCCTCTGAGGATGGTAAGGGACCACGGCACAGAGGGGCAGCCACCCACTGTCCTCTGAGGATGATAAGGGACCACGGCACAGAGGGGCAGCCATCCACTGTTTTTGAGGATGTTAAGGAACCACGGCACAGAGGGGCAGCTATCCACTGTTTTTGAGGATGGTAAGGAACCACGGCACAGAGGGGCAGCTATCCACTGTTTTTGAGGATGGTAAGGAACCACGGCACAGAGGGTCAGCCATCCATTCTTGTGAGGATGGAAAGAGTCAAACCAGCTCTGGTTACTAAAGTGATCGCTTGGTTTCAATGAGGAAGGATCAAGCAGAGAGCAGAGGCAAAAAATGAGCAAGTGATATGGTTTTAGAGGGCGAGTGACGGAGCCTTCCACTCATACCACAGGATGCTGTGTCCACTGTGGCTCCCACAGCTGTGTGAAGCTCAATATTGAGGAGACAAGCCTCTGGAAAGATCTGTGAGGGAGCTTCTGGATTGGTCGAACTGAGGTAGGAGGACCCACCCTGGGTGTGGCGAGGCGGACTGAGTGACAGGGGAGAAGTAAGCCGAACACAAGCATCCATTTCTGCTTCCTGACTGTGGATGCCATGTGACCATGTGGATGCATAGCAGGTTGTATCCCTAAAACCATGAGCCAAAATAAACCCTTTCTTCCTTAACTTTTTTTCCGTAAGGTATTTGATCACAGCAATGAGGAAAATAGTGAATACAGCAGGCCTCAGTCTCCACTGAGGAACAGCCAATACGCCAATGTCCGCTGTTCCCACTCTATAGACTGACAACAGCAGAATCTCCTGAGATGAAGAGTTGCCCATGTGATGCTCAAGTCTACCCTCAGACTCCAGTAGCCAGGACAGAGCTTTTGACATGGTCCTGTAGAGAGATGAGGAGACAACAGGGATGTATTTACTGTGTGTGTGTACATGTGTACTTGTGGGCACGTATGTTGTATAACTGCATATTCATACATGTGGTGGTTGCTTTTGTCCAGTTCATTGTGAATGTAAAGGCCAAAAGTCAATGGATGTCATTCTGTAGTGTTTTTCAATATCTTTGGTTGGCCAGGTTGGCTGGCCTGCAAGCTTGGGAAATCTTTCTGTTTCCCAGCTCTGAATTTGTAAGGGTGTACCATCACCCAGATCTTTTCATGGGTGCTAGGGATTGCCCTCTGGTCTCTAAGACATCTGTCCTGCATGGGGAAGGAATTTGGAGACACCTTCCCACAGGCTGAACCCATCTCCAGCATGTGTGGACTCTGACCTTTTGGTTAGGGTTGGAAATAGATTGCACCGAGAAGACTGGACCCAAGGCTTTCTTCTGTGATATCTGGGGCTGAATTTTGACTGGGTGAAGCACATACCCCCTCTGCTCCCAATCTTGGGGTCACCCCAATCCCCCTCACACCTTCTACTATCTATGAGGATCTCTAATGGAATCTCTTTCTTTTTTTATTTTTATTTTTTCAGATTTCTTGAGGGGGTCCAAAGAAATTTGAAAAAAAGAATAAAGAGCAACTTCCATGTTTGGCCACTATTGATTGCTTTCTGTTCCAGTTGGCAGATTTTTATATAAAAGCAAAGAACAAACTAATTCTCCCGGGCTGGCCTAAGCTGATTACATTAGAACGTATTCCACCATGTAAGTCGGGGAGGGCTTGATTTCCCTGTAAGCAAGAAGCCTGAGACCAGAAAGATGCACCCATACCCACAAAGAAAGAAAATAGAAGTAAGAGCTTTGGTGCTGTTAAAGTTTTGCCAGTTGATGGGGCCGGAGCGAGAGATGAATCCAACTGAAAACACAGGAGTAGTGTGATCTACTAATGGATACATTACTAACTGATTTTTCTAGGTTTTGACAGTGTAGACACACAGCTTCAGAGACACATCAGTGAGGAACTGCCTGGCCTTGTGTGACAAGTATCTGGGAGGAACTACAAAAAGCTGAAATGATTTAAGCATACATGGTATATTGGGTGCTGTATTTAGGGTGTCTAGAAAGTTTTCATTGAGCCCCATGGACCAGATTTCCTTCTTGTTCATCCCTTGCCCCTGCCGTTTGTTCAGACATCATAGAATTTGCTTTACCTTGGCTGAAACTTCGAGGATCTGGCAGAAGTGGAGCAGATGGAGACAGAGGGGAAGGAGAGGAGAGGAGAGGAGAGGAGAGGAGAGGAGAGGAGAGGAGAGGAGAGGAGAGGAGAGGAGAGGAGAGGAGAGGAGAAGAAATGAAGAATAATTAATTAGTTATCATGTCAGGAAAGGTGGATTCTGACAAAAGTTAAAAAAAAACAAATAAACAAAACCTTAACGAGAGTCTTAAAACTGGACGGAACCTGGCCGATGAACCAGGTTTTTCTAAAGCCAAGGGAATTATCTGTGAGTGGGCACAGCATCGTGGAAGAACACGGAGTGTAGTTCTTTTCACAGGAGTGACATAAGAAAGGAAAGCAGGGCCCCAGGGAGTCGGGATTTCCTCTGTCATGAGCCTCACCTACAGGAAGAGAGGTCACTAAAGGAGTTGGAGGATTACAAACCATATGATCAGATTTGCATTCCGGACATTTGGTCGCAGTCAAGTCCTGAAAGGGAGACCCAAGAGAGCAGAAGTCAGACACTGAGACAGTGATCCAGGCAAAAGCTCAAACAACTGGACTGCAGACGTGGCTCAGCTGGTTGAGCGCTTGCCTAGCAGGCACAAAGTTCTGGGTTTGATCCCTGGCACTGCATGAACTGGGTAAATGAAACTTAATGTCTCTGCATTTGTCTGTGAGGTCATTGTAAGACGGATTGCCTGAGGGGAGAAGGCCTTCCCCCAGTGGGCCTTTCTGAGGCAGCCCAGACATAAAACAGTCCAAAGGAAAGCAGGATGGCTTTTGTGTCTTGCTGGTACGTGTGTCCATGCTGCCGCAGACACCACTACCACCACCCTTCACTCACGTTAGAACCCAGATTCTTCAGCCTTCTAGAATGGACTGAGGACCAAGAGTTCTCCAGGAACCTTCCAGGCCTTCAACACCAGATTGGGACCGCTGAGACAGACAGCCTTGGGGACTTTCACGAAGGTTCTCAGATTCTTTAGCAAGCGGACTGGCATTGTTAAATTGCTTAGCTCCTATGGAAGCTAAGAAAACAAATTACTTTTAATAATATATATTCATTCCTTCAGTTCTGTTCCTCCAGGGAACCCTGATTCATATAAGACATAGCTTCAAGTATATTTGATTCTTAACTTTTTAAGGGGGAGAAATAAACAAAACATTGTCCCCAAGGAGCTGATGGGTGGTGGATTGCTTGCCTTGCGTGGGGGAATCTCTGGCCCATACCTAGCACAGAAACAAGCAAACATTGACCTTAAACTACAAGTGACCTCACGCTGTGAATGTGGTAGAGAAATGTACTGAACTGAACTGTATTTCAACTTCATCCCATAGAACTCATCCACGATCACACCCTCTAGGCCGGTGGTTCTCAACCTTCCTAACGCTACAACTCTTCTAATACAGTCGCTCATGTTGTGGTGACCCCCCCCAACTGTAAGAATATTTTTGTTGCTACTTCATAACTGTAATTTTGTTACTGTTATAAATTGTAATGTAACTATTTTTTGGAGACAGAGGTTTGCCCAAAGGGTCATGACCCACAGGTTGAGAACCACTCTTCTAGGTCATCAAGATTGAACTTTATCTTTTCCTTTCACAAGACCTGCCTCCTTGACTTTCCAACAACTACAGACCAAGGGAATCAAAAGAGTAAGCATGCTGTCCCCCTCATTCACACAAAAGCAGGCAGCCAAGGGAGGATGGACTGAAACCACTGTCAGCTAAGCCGCGTGTGCCTTGACTGAATAGCGAATCCAGTTGCTTACACTGCGAGGAACATGTTTCTACCCTGTGATTTGCTATCAGCAGTGAGGGCACAGTTCTGTGGACCTGAGTTCTCTGTGTGTCTGTCAAGTCAGATGTAGACTTGAGGTGGTCTATACTGATTGCCTACTTGGCACGATCGAGAATCACCTAGGATTGAACCTCTGGGCAGGTCTGTGGAAGAGTTTCCGCACTGCATTAATTGAGGAGGAAGCCTGCTGTGGCACCATTTCCTCCAAGATTACGACATTCCATCCTGCAGGGAACTCCTTAAGTAGGAAGGCAGACAACTCAAAGTAGCTTCAGGAAGTCCTGAAACTGACAGGACTTACCAGGCCCACTTCTTGCCAGAGTAAGCAATAAAGGCTTAGAGTCCCCCTTAGATGCAGCAGAGCCAAGCTGCAAACAAGACTCTGAGAGCAGACCATCAGCCTGGAAGAAGCAGAAACCAGCCGAGCTGCCTGGAAGAGGTTTACGCCAACTGAGTCACTTGGAAAGGGCACTCTCCAACAAGCTGAGCTGCCTGCAGGCTGTGCAGTGTGCTCCAGGTTCCCAGCTTTGTGAGGAGTCATGCTGGGGTGGGCCTTGGTGACACAGCTGTCTTTGAGTCATTTTTGCTCCTGTAAGTAATTCTTCACCCATATACTCCTGTAAATAACCCCAATATAATTTACTGGTTCACCAAACTGGACTTGGTAGTATCCGTACTTTGGCCTGTCATGGGATCTCTAGCTGGGGTGAGTAGCCATGTGTGTTGCGTCTCCCCTGGAAAAGTTTTGTCACACAATAAAGACGCACTCTCAGTGTAGGGTGGCATCATCCCATGGACTGGATTCCCAGACTGAATAAAAAAACCTGAACTGAGCACCAGCGTTCTTGGCGCTACCTCCTGACTGTGGATACAATGTGACCTTATGTTCAGTTAGTGCTTGTTCCTCATGCTTAGGCCAATCACCGGTGAGGAATAAACATTTTAAATATAACATTAAAAAAAAACCAGGATGCATCATCTTTCCCATCATAGTGGGCTCCCTTTCAGACATGGCCTAACTTCTGACTCCTGGAGATGATAGGGTTTATTTTACTTAATACCCTCTGAAGAAGGTGAGCCACAAACCACGTTCACTTGTGTAACACAAGTGAGGAAACTGTACCACAACTTAAATAACGGATTTTGTATCAACCTCAGTCACTACATTGGGGAAAGGGAAAAGGCTGAGAGCAGACCTGGAAAAGGTTCACTGCTTTGCTTCCTGGTATCCGCTTGGTGAGACCTGTGCATGAACCAGCTGGTGCAGGCAGGACGCAGATAGAAATACAAAGCCTAGAGATATCCAGTGAGAAGTAAACAGCCACACAGCAGGCAAAGCCAAGATGAGAGTGTTCCTGAAGCAGAGGTCCTAAGAAGTGACTGCGAGGATTTGTTACTAAGCAACACAGACATCTTTTGCCCTTGGTAAAATTATTTATGTGTATATCTAAATAAGGAAAACTATTTAAAAAATCAGCAGGGCTTGGTGGTGAATACATTGATCCCAGCACTAGGGAGGAAGATACAGGTGGATCTCTGTTCAAAGCCAGCTTACTCTACAGAAGGAGTTTCCAGAACAGTCTGGTCTATAAAGCAAGTTGGGTTAACTATAAAGTAGGGTTGTTACACAGAGAGAACCAAGAAAAGAAAAGAAAGAAAACAGGTGAAAAAAACAAAAGAAAAATAACAAAAAAGCAGCCTGTAAATCAAATGTGAGTTGTTTTGTTTTTAAGAAAAACATTCAGAAAGCTGCCTGCAGCAATTAAATATTCTCTGTTCCCGAGTGTACCCTCCTCTTCCCTTATTGAATAAGTGGAAATTAGGCTAGCAAGGCCTTTACCTCTTCCCAAGCCACATCACCAGCCACCAACAGGGCTTCCAGGAAAGTCCCCGGGCAGCCACCTACCCTTCCAGGAAAGTCGCCGGGTATTGCTTTTCTTCAGAGGCCCTCCATTTTTACCATACTATTAAGGCTGTGAGCAACCCTAAAAGGTGGGGAAAACCCACCTGGAAACATGTTGAAGCCACTAAGAATTCATCCTTTGTGCCAAACATTAAAAGGAAAAAGGACAAGTAAGAGGTTTTCATTTTGTAAAATCTTAGAATAGCTGCATTCAACATCCATAACAAAGACCATCACTTTACTTATGATCAAGAGACATAATAGTTTGACCTCTGATTTCAATATTTTGATCCTGTACATTCCAGCAAATGTTTTATCTTTAGTGTGTGTGGATTTTCTGTGTGTGTGTCCCATGATGCACCGATGCACCTCTGCCTGCCTGTCTGTCAGTCTGTCTTGAATATTTCTGTTCCAGTTGATCCACAGAACTTGTCAGCATGAGAAGGATTACTTCTGCCCTTTACATTTTGGGGGAGCCAATCATACCTATTTACTCAATAAGAGGACACTTACCATGATAGAAATGTAATACATCGAGAGCCTGTGGCACGCCAGGAGCAGGCTCGTATTAACTGGGATATTAGGTACTGGCCTTGGTCCCCTCTGTGGGAACTGCTGATCAGTAAGTTCTCTCTCAAAGCCAAAGTGAATGACACTTGCATTTCCTGAACATCTTAAGTTGGTGTCAGTGAAGACTTCTTTCCAGGAAGTTGATTTTGGTCATGATGTTTCATCACAGCAATAGTAACTAAGACACCCATGTTTTACTCTGGCCTGGTACATACGTGCGCGCGCGCATACACACACACACACACACACACACACACACACACACACACACACACACACACCAGAGACAGAGATTTCTGGAGCCTTCGTATATGGCCAGATATTCAATGGAACAGCTGCTTTGGAAGACAGCATGGGGCCCTCAGATGGCTAACATACAGGCACAATATAAGCCAATAATTACACCCGTAGGCATTTTCCCAAGAAGAGCTAATAATTATGGCCAGAAACAAAAACTTGTATACAAACGTTTTTAGCATCATTCCTTGTAACAGACGGAAAGGGAAAGCAGCACAAACCCCCTAAGTGGAGAAATCCAGTGTGATTTATTGTCTGCACAATGGTTTATTTTCCAGCCGTAGAAATGAATGAGGTAGGGATTCTGGCTACAGCATAGATGAGCCTTGGAAATGTTTTGCTAAATCAAAGAGCTAAGGGGAAATGGGGTGAGAAATGTAAGAAGGGGAGAATAGGGGGAGCTTGGGGGAATGGGATGGTTGGGATAAAGGAAGGGTGGACACGGTAGCAGAGAAATATACAGCCTGCTTTCTTATAGAACCCAGAACCAGAAGCCCAGGGATGGCACCACCTACCATGGGCTGGGCTCTCCCCCACGATCACTAACAGAGAAAATACTTTAAGGCTGCATCTCATGCAGGCATTTCCTCAACTGAGGCTTCTTCCTCTCTGATGACTGTAGCTTGTGTCTAGCCGACACACAATTCTAGCCAGTAGAGAAAGCATGAGAGTTTTTTTCTGGGGTAGAGATAATATTTTCAAGTTGCATGTGGGAAAGAATACAGAATTCTGGGTATGTTAAAGTTGGAAGGAGTGTGGAATGCGGTTGAATCTGCAAAGAGTTAAGGAGAGGAGTGGGGGATGAATATTATTAAAATACATCGTATGAAATTCTCAAGTAATTAATAAAAGTATATCTTAAAAATTAAAAATAATGGTTAAATGAAACCTAAAATAAGCCATTGGACATTTGAAATATGAGAACTGTTTGTAAAATATATCTCAATAAAACTATCAAAAATTTAAAAGCCAAGATATGTCTACTTAGATTATTTTCATTCAGAAAGTTTCTCTTTCCAAGGTCTGCATATCCTGTGCCGTATCGCCTTATGAAAGCCAAATCAGGACTTTATCAACAGACACTCACACAGATTCACACACACACTCCTACAGCTTCAACACACATGCACAGATACATATGCACACAACACATGTATACTTACACTCACATGGACTCATAGACACATACATTGGTATGCATACACACTTATAAATACGTGTATCTATATAGACACTCAACTGCACATGCACATACATCTATAGGCATATATACATTTTCACACCATATGTACATACACACATATTTAAATATATGCAGTAAATATAAACACACACATATATGCATGCATATACATATGCACAGAGGCTCATGCACACATACATTTATGTCCCTATGCATACACACAGATGAATGCACTCATTGATTCACATACATATAGATGCAACTACACAGAGCACATTCACATGGACATACTACACCTCTTCCACACACACAGGCCAGCTCTTCAGTCACAGACCCTGCTTGGGATTCAATCAGATCTGGGTTGAGTGGGAGACAGGAGATAACCAGGGACTCATAAGAGTGAGTCATCTTCCCAGTCCTGGGCTTGATGTTTCTGATTCTCCAGGTTTCAGATCTATAACTAGGCTGTCACAGAAACGTCTAGAAGTTATCTGTCCCGGCTTCAAGAAGACCATGGTACATGGATATATGGAAAGGCATGGGTAGTATGCTCCTGCTTGGCCTGTGCACTTCTGTGTGCATGAAGATGAGGACATGTGGTTCACATACTCATCTACTACTGCATGGAACAAACTCACAGTGAACCCTTAGTGTGCTCAATGAACAGCAAAGTGGAAACTCATATGTGTGAGTATGCATGTGCTCTCAGAACACACATACAAACACATGCGTGCCTCTTTTCTTTTTTTTTTTTGATAGAGGATAATTGGATTCGTCTGCAATCTGTTCTCTTGGCTGAAGCCTACATCTCCATACAGAGGAGTTCTCATCCCCACCTCCTCCCCATGTCTCATCATTAATTCCGTGTACTGAACAGAAAGGCAAAGTCGGGCAGAAGGGAAGGTCAGAGCCAAGTGAGGGCGAGTGACAGGTTCTGGTATTCATGAACTCGGACGTCTGAGGGGGTGGTGGCATAGAGCACATCCAAACAGGTTCATCTCCTATAATTGATTTCTTCTGGCAGGTCTGACCTCCTAATGGTGCCCAGGCTGGGCTGGCACTATGATAATTAGTCTCCAGTCCCTGAGACACTGACCGCATGCTGGCATATGGAAACTCCTCGCTGCCTGGGGTTAGAAAGTTGCTGTAGGTAATTCACCAAGCAAACCATTCTCTTCTAAACTGGTGTGTTCTAGCTGCAACCAGATGATTGATATGTGCTACCAATAAGCCAAGCAAGAAGGATTTGTAACTCCAGGATTGTTTGATCCCTGCTTACAAATACAAAGGGGCCTGTGTTTAATTTCTCTTCCTTATGGGGAGCACAAATTGAACTTGTTATATTTTTAAGAGGACAGGAAGTTGGATGAATAGAGAAGGGATTGGATCTGGAAGGAGTTGGGGAAGAAGTGAATATATTCCATACATTATATGAAATTATTGAAGAGCCAATAAAATAACAAGAAGTATTGGTAAATTATAAGTGGGTAGAAAATCTAAAAAAATGGAAGAAAAAATGTTGCTCAAGCCACCCATCAATGTGTGCTTTGCTGATGGACAATTTCTGTTAAAACTTGGCGATCTCTGTTAAATCCCACTCTTTAACTTTGTCTGAAAGGCCTATCAGACACAACAACATAAGAATACAAATCTTTTAGTGCAGATGTGCTAAAAACATAAAAAAATTTAACCATAGTCTCAGGATAATGGCGACTTTTTTTTTTATGGTGTATGTGTGTGGATTGTGTGTCTCAAAGATCAATGCTGGGCACCTTTCTCAATTGTTCTCCACTTTATTTGGGGGTGATGGTGTCTCTTGTCACATCTTCAGCCTGCTTATTTGCCTTGACTAGTCCATCCAGGAAACCCTCGTTCTGCCTCCCTTGAGCTGGATAACAGATGCACACCACTGCACTTGGCTTTTACTCGGGTGCTAAGGATCAAACTCAAGTCCTTATGCTTGCTCAGCAAACAACTGAGCCATCTCCCCAACTCTTGGCACCTTCTCTTGTGACAGTGACTTCAGGAATTAAACGGAACGGAGCAGGCATGCAGCCCACTCATTCAGAAAGAGAAATGCTCCTCGCTGCGATACTATACAGTCCCATTACTCTGGAATGACTTCCGGAGACAAATATTGCCCAACAGCAAAGGCCACTTGTCCTCAGACCTCAGCCATCACATTAAACAAATGTTTCCTAAGGCTAAGTTGCTTATAAGTGACGATTCACTGTAATGGATGTGGGTCTACATTTGCAGTTACTGTACTGTTTTACTTTAAAGGGTAATGTTTTAAACTGTCAGTATTTGAGAAACGGGGGCTGTTTAGGGTTTTTTGGATCCTAAACATAGTGGAAGATAGGGTGGAAATAACTCAAAAGCCAGAGAATAGGGAAGAATGCTGTTCAATGCTGTCCTCTGGACATGATGTGGCTGTTGTACTCGTGAATTCCTAGCAACTGTGGTTACTTGCACAAGATCAAGCCAGTTAAAAATTTCCAGTTTGGATGGGGGAGGAGCTCATGAGGCCCCACCTTAGTAGAGAAGCTATGATTGCTAGGAGGGAGGTCATCTTTCTTTAGGGGTGGCCACTAGCAAGCAGGTTGTCAACGCCCCAGTAGACAGCCCCATGCCCATGAGCACATGGGCAGTAGGAACTGGACTTAGTAAGCTCAAAGGAGGAAAGGATTCGAGGGAGGGTTGAATACAGTTAAGATGTATCAATCTATGAAACTTTCAAAGAATAGAACAAAAATATCCTGCTTTCTGGAGAGCTGTTTATTATTTCTTAGTTTTAGAATGCATACAAGATTGCTCATACTTAGATATATTACAAATACATGTGGGTTTTATAGGCTAAGAAAGAAACAGAGCTTGTATGGGTCAGTTAGCTTTCTCTTCTACCAACATTTATCCTATTAAGACCCCAGGCATCAGATGGTGCCAGTGACCTTCTGTAGTCTGCAAATATAAAGGATTGTCAACAGTCAACAGGTGCAGTCTTGAGGTTTTCTTGCAAGTAGTCATGGTGGCTGTGGTAATGATGACTGTCAGGCTCTGAGGATAGAGTTAAAACTTAAGACTAGCTTCCTGCTGTGCAGCCTGAGCCAATACATCCTTCTTTATAGTATTTATTTGTTAACTCTCTCTCTCTCTCTCTCTCTCTCTCTCTCTCTCTCTCTCTCTCACACACACACACACACACACACACACACACACAAACATACACACACACACACCAATCACAAGTGAGAAGCAAATATACAATACCTGAGCCAGTTTTTATAACTAAAAGTTATCACAAATAGGGAAGCTATTCTATGTCCAAGAGACATTATGACTACAGAGATGCAGTACATTGGATGCAATCTTGAAATAGAAACGGAACATTGGGTCAAATTTTAATATTCAAAAATGTATAGATTTTGATTAATAACATCTCCCTAGTAGGTTGCGGCTCATAAAAATGGTTAATTCTAATGCAAAATGTTACAGATAGAAGGATTATGTGGGAACTCTTCATTACTGTTGCAACTTTTCTGTGTACCTAAAATCAAAAGTTTAATTATTAAAGGAGCTAAAGAGATGGCTCAGTTTGTAAGAGCACTTGCCATACAAGCCTGAGAACCTGACTTTGGGTGTTGGAACCCATATAAAAAGCTGGGGGCAGGGGTATGATTGAACCTATACCAGTAACCTCAGCACTGAGGAGAACAGGGACAGGAAGATCATTCTGACTTAATAGTCACCAACCTAACCAAAAAAATGATGAGATTCAGATTCAATGAGAGATCATGTCTTAAAGGCATAAGGTGGAGTGTGATGGAGGAGGATACTTGACATCTCTCCTGTGTCTGTAACATATGCATGGGTGTGAAAAGGTGGTTAATGAAATAAAAAACAAATCGACAATCAAAACCAACAAGGGAAATTGCTCAGTGAGTAACAGCATTGTATGCTCAATCAGAGGACCCAAGATGGAATCCCTAGTGCTCACATAGAAAGCCAACTACGGTTGCATGCAACCAGTGTTGTGAGGGAAGGAAAGAGGCAGGAGGACCTAGGGGCCTTGCTGGCTGGTTAACCTAGATCCAGTTCCAGTGAAGGACCACATCTGGGGGAAATGAGGGGTAGAGTGGCAGAGAAAGACACCAAATACCTTCCTCTGTTCCAGTCCCAGGCATCATGAGTGTGTGTATGCATACACACGCAACACACATATATACAGATGTGCGTATATAAAATATATGTGTATATAGATATATGTGTGTATATATTTATGTCACAAGAATGTTCACACACACTCACATACAAAGACTATCAATCAAGAGAGCTGGGATGTAGGTAACAGATGAAGTACTTGTCCATCACAAGAGAACCTGTAGCTTTAGTAACCAGCACTGTAACGATGCCAATAAGAACAAGCACAGTTTACAAAGACTGATAAATCCCTAGTAAGACAACTCTCTCCACAAAAGGAGGACCAAGTATCAGAATGAAAAAAAATGGAATTCCATTGTAGAGTCTACAGATATTAGACACTGTATGAAATTATTGTCAATCTTACACCAATAAATTTGAAAATTTTGAAGTTAAAAATGGGCAGTTTATTTGATAACAAATTTAAGAAAAGAGTCAACATTATCTTTTAGATCTTCAAGAGACTGACTTTATAATGTAAACCTTGTCCCGAAAAACTCCAGATCTGAATATCCATACTGATGAAGTAGTCCAAACATTAAAGGAAGAAGCAATAATATGACATTTACATAAATGTGTCTATGGTGTAGTTTAAAAAAAAACAAAAAACCAAACACTTCTGTAATGCTGATCATTAATATTGACTATCAACCTGATCAAATTTAGCATTACCTAGGAGATAAGGTTCTGGACACCGTTATAAAGGATTGTCTACACTAGGTTCTATGGAAAGATCCAGTATAATGGTGGACGTTACCATTCCCTGCATGGGGCCTGATTGAGCAAAAAGGAGAAAGTGAGCTGAGTACCAGCATCCATCCATGTCTGCTTCCTGACTGTGGATGCTGTGTGAGCATCCATCCATCTCTGCTTCTTGACTGTGGATGCTGTGTGAGCATCAGCATCCATCTCTGCTTCCTGACTGTGGATGCTGTGTGAGCATCAGCATCCATCTCTGCTTCCTGACTGTGGATGCTGTGTGAGCATCAGCATCCATCTCTGCTTCCTGACTGTGAATGTCATGTGAGCAGCATCAGCATCCATCTCTGCTTCCTGACTGTGGATGCCGTGTGAGCATCAGCATCCATCTCTGCTTCCTGACTGTGGATGTCATGTGAGCAGCATCAGCATCCATCTCTGCTTCTTGACTGTGGATACCATGTGAGCATCAGCATCCATCTCTGCTTCCTGACTGTGGATGCTGTGTGAGCATCAGCATCCATCTCTGCTTCCTGACTGTGGATGCTGTGTGAGCATCCATCCATCTCTGCTTCCTGACTGTGGATGTCGTATGAGCATCAGCATCCATCTCTGCTTCCTGACTGTGGATGCTGTGTGAGCATCAGCATCCATCTCTGCTTCCTGACTGTGGATTTCATGTGAACATCAGCATCCATCTCTGCTTCCTGACTGTGGATGCCGTGTGAGCATCAGCATCCATCTCTGCTTCCCGACTGTAGATGCCGTGTGAGCATCAGCATCCCTCTCTGCTTCCTGACTGTGGATGCCGTGTGAGCATCAGCATCCATCTCTGCTTCCTGACTGTGGATGCCGTGTGAGCATCAGCATCCATCTCTGCTTCCTGATTGTGGATTTCATGTGAACATCAGCATCCATCTCTGCTTCCTGACTGTGGATGCCATGTAAGCAGCCACCTCTTGCTTGCTGCTATTCTTTCCTCACTGTACCCTCAAACTGCAAGCCAGTGCAAGTCCTTTCTTCTTTCAGTTGCTTTTGTTAAATATTTTTTTTCACAGCAACCAGACAGGCGTCTAATACACCTACTAAACTAGTTTTATGAAGTCACTGCACCTTTAATACTAAAGCATGACACAAAAATTACAGGTCAGTATCCTTCCTGCACGTTGATGCCACTTTATTTATCAATTACAGTTTCTCCTCCCTCCCCTTCTCCCACTCCCTCTACCTTCCACCCCACCCACTCCTCAGAGGCAGTAAGGCTTCTCTTAGGGAGTCAACAAAGTCTAACACATCACTTTGAGGCAGGGCCAAGGCCCTCCCCACTAGATCTAGACTGAGAAAGGTATCCCTCCAAAGAGAATGGGCTCCCTGAAGCCAGTTCAAACAATAAGGATAAATCCTGGTCTCACTGCCAGCGGCCCCACAAACTGCCCCAATGATACAACTGCCCAGGATTTTAAACACTTTCTAATTAAATCTAGCAGCATATGAAATTGTAACTCCTCAAATGAAAGTCTTAATTTTAATTTCATTCTATTAAGTCAAAAGTTAATAGAAGTGGGACTGGAGAGATTGCTCAATGGTTAAAATCACCTACTTCTCTGCCAGAGCGCTTGAGTTTGGTTCTCAGCACCAATATGCCAGCTCACAAATACCTGTAATTCCAATCTTAGGAAGTATCCACAACCCTTCTCTGGCCTCGGCAGCTAGCTGCACACATGTGTCACGTATATATGCGTACAAATACATAAAAATAAACCTTTTAAAACATTAACTTAATTCATCACATTGATAAAATTAAGGAGCAAAATCACAATTACCCGAATAAAGATAAAATGTACTTGATAAGGTACTAACATACATTTATTTATTTGTTTGTTTGTTTATGTTTTTTCAAGATGATGGGGCTTCTCTATGCAGCTCTGGCTGTCCTGGATCTCACTCTGTAGAGCAGGCTGGCCTCAGACTCAATCTACCTGCCTCTGCCTAACAAGTGATGGGCTTACAGGTGTGCACCGCCATCACCTGACACAGACATGATCTTAAACAAGAACTTCTGTCCAGGCAAATATAGAAGAAAACTTTATTAACTGGTTAGCAAACTTCCAAAACCCACAAATGTCTTAGGTAATATTAAAATAATTTTTACCCAAAAAGAGATGTCCCTCATGCCAGCTGTCATGCACCTATTCATCTTTGTCCTGGCAAATCTTCCTCGTGCAGTAAGTCCAGAGAAATAAATAAAAGTGAGTGGAGACTACAGAAGAAAACAGAAAGCCAGCCCATATTTGAAGTGGCTACAGTTCAGTGCATGGAAAACACAAAAGCATTTGCAAATAAACTGTCAGTTTTACTAAATGAATTCAGAAAGACTTTTGGATGTGGAGTCAATAAAAAGTAAATTACTTTCCTCTATAATAGCATAAATAATTAGAAAATGAGTCTGAGTGCTTTATTTGTTTCATTAATTTCATTAAAATAAAGACATTTATCTCAAGGCATGAGAATAAAATAAACCAACAATGCACAAGAGGTCTCTACGTCACTCTTTGTTCTTTCTTTACCTGGAATTAGAGTTCTTCTAAGGTCACCTTGGTCTAAGTCCAGAATGGACAAAAGAACTTGGGGTGCTTCATTCAGCAGGGGTTAACCCTCAAGCATACCTGCCTCCAGTGGGATATTGTAAAACTGAGTTTCAGAGACAGCCCAAACACCTACAACACATCAGAAAGCAGTCCTGAGAACAGGAAGCCAATCATCCCTAAGGCTGGAAAGACCAGACTCTAGACCTTAATTCTGACAGGCATTCTTTCCTCAGGTGATGGCTGGCTCCAAGGCCAGGAAAGGAGGCATCTCACGCTGGGGGAACAGGTTGCCAGACAGTCTCCTAAGGTACCTGGACACAGTCCCACATGGGGGAAGGCTGGGGCCTTGACTCCCAGCCAGGAGTCCCGTGGTTTGGCAGGGCCTGGGCGTCTATGATTAGCAGGAGGTAGCCTCCGCGCACTTGCTCTCCACAGCACCATCTGCAGCTGCCTTCTGCATTTGGCTCAAGGTCAGCATTGCCAGTCACTGAACCTTCTGGAAGCAGGACTCGGCAAAGGCCAGACTGGACACTTGACTTCTTGCCTTGAAGTGGGAAGTCCCAGCTCCCATCGAGGAATGACAAGTAAATAAATAAGGGGTGGCAGGATGCCTCAGAAAGCTCTGTCCTGTCAGACAGCAGAGCAGAAAGCATATGCATGAGAAGTGGAGGAAAAGCCACAGAAAGTTCTTGTGGCCCTGAGTTTGATAAACCATTCTCTAAAAGCTTAGGTGTGTGTGTGTGTGTGTGCATGGGGGAGTAGGGGAGGGTCAGAGGTCGATGTCAGGCATCTTCCTCAGTTCTTCTTCTTCACCTTATTATTATTTTTTTTTAGTTTCTTTTTTATTTCAAAGCTTTTAGACAATAGCTATTGATCATGTTACCTCCTCCCAGATCCTCTTTCTTGGAGGTGTCTGACATTGGAGATCACCAGTTCCTCTAGGCCAACTGACAGCAAGCTCCAGGGGTCTCCACTCCCAGTACGGAGTATACTCCACACCCCACTTTTCATGTGGGTGCTGGAAATCTGAACTCTGGTTTTCAAGCTAGTGTGACAAGAAGATAGACTGAGCTGTCTTCCCAGCATGAGGACTAGTTTCTCAAGTCTGTAAATCTCAGAAATAAAAGGGCCATAAAGGAAAGAAAAAAATTTATTTTTATAAGTGTGACATCTCTGAGTGAGACAGTTTCCCCAGCGGAAGTGTTGCAGCTCTGAAGGGAGAGGTATTCTAGCAGTTGGGAGCCAAGCAATACCACCAAACCACACCATACAACAAACCTCACACAAGGCATTTATTGGGACAGACGCGAGGATGACTGCCTCTCCTGGGCGAGATGCATCAGGGAGCTGAACAGGAGGCAGACTTTATATAGAGTTTCTTTGGGGAGGAGATTTCCAGCAAGGGAATTGGTGAGATTTCAAGTCAAGCCCAGTGATTAGTGGGATTTAGAGCTCAGGGATTGGTGGATTTTCAGGCTCAAGGATTGGTAGTATTTCATGCTCAGGGGTTGATGGAGTTTGGTACGTTTTCAAACCTGGAAGTGAGCTTGGACCTTTTATCCTTCAATTCTTTACTTTCTTTTTCATAAATATTAAAGTCATGCTAGAAAATCAAGAGATCACTAGTTGATGCTGGCTGAGGTTGAAAGTGTTTGATCCTTCCCTATTGCCATGTGAGTGTGGACCCAGTGGACAGGGAGCTGTGTAAGTCAAACTTAAAAGAAGAAGCCAAGTCAAAAACTTTGTCTTGGAGGAATACTGTACATCATCCTGAAGAAAACAGAATGGACTAGACTGTCAAACTGCTTTTCAGAGCACCAGTCTATGACCCCTTTCCTGAGTCCTTATGTGTTCCTCAGCCTGTCTTGGCTACTACAGCCTGACCCTGGTCTTGCTTCTCAGCGTAGGTTTCACAGACCTGTGCCCCACAGTAATGTGTCTTTGCATCCTCCAAGCAAAGGTGGGGTTCTAGGTTGTAAATGTGCATCCTCTGAAGAATTCATATTGGAATTTAATCAAGAAGTGAGGTTTTTTTTGATGACTAAGTTCCCAGGGTAGAGGTCTTATGCTGGGAATTGGTGATTCTGGTGGCATTACAGTGGAGTGGGAAGAACTATTTGGGGTTTTCCTAGTTTTTATTTATTTATTTAATTTACTTGTTCATTTACTTATTTATTTGCTTACTTATTGTGTGTGTAGTTGTATATATAAGTGCATGTACAAGCTGCACCAAACATGCAGAGATCAGAGGACAACTCAGGGAATCAGCTCTCTTCTTAAACTGTGTGGGTTCCTGTTTTGTATCAGTTTCCCTATTAAATCAAAATCTTCCATCCTGAGGGAATTCTTTAAGACCTATGGTGTGAAAAGGGAGGAACAACAACAGGGTATCTTAGGGTAGGGTGTCTTCGGGGACAGGAACATTCTATCATAGAGAGAAGGTCCTTCAGTTCAGGAAATAAACACCTCAAAATAGCTTAAGGAAGTCCCTAAAACTGATAGGAATCACTAGGTTGTTTTCTCTCTCAGGTGTGTATACAAGTAGTAAGGACTCTCAAACAAACAGCACTCCTGGAAGAAACAGATCAGCCCAGCTCCCTGAAAGAGGTACAGACCAACTGAACTAAGTGCAAGGACACTTTTCTCTGCTGAGCTCCTGCAGGCTGCACAGTATGCGCTGGCTTCCCAGTTTTATGAGCCATTACCCATGCAGAATGAGCTTTGGTGATGCTGCTGCCATTGGGTCATTTCTGTTGCTGTGAGTAACCCCAGTAAAACTCATTGGTTCACTAAGTTGAATTTTGAGAGTACCTGTGTTTTGCTCTGGCATCAGGTTCCTGTCTTGAGGGAGTAGGTGTTTGTCCACATTTCCCCGAATTTGTTCCTATCGTGTTCCATTCATCTCACCTAGTTGACCTGTGCAGAAAACAGGTGACTCTTCAGGGGATAAGTAGATTATCATACATTTCATCAAAAAGTGAGTTCTCTTTCAAATAAACTATTTGCAGATGCTATTTCAAATGTAATTTTGTTGCTTGGGAAAATCAACATACCTCCTGATGCCTGTTATTGACTTGTTGATCTGACAAATCCTTTTTCCTAATACTTGTAGTCCACTGAAATTCACTTGCTTTCTTTCATCTGACAAGGCCAGGAATACACTTTCACTGACCCATCTCAGTGACACAGCAGCTTCCCATGTCACTTTTTATGTTTTCAAGACATTCTCCTGTGTTATCACACAGACAAAAATCAGTGTTGGCATCACTGTTGAACAGCTCCATCAGGGATGTCCAAATTTCCACCCCTGACTCCAGGTGTTCTAGCACAGCTATGGATTTGGCCCAACGCTGTAGAGCAAAGCATCATAGTGCAATGTCAAAATGGTGGACACCCCTGTGAGACATATGGTTCAGTCAGTTACAGAACAAAGGATGAAAAACAATCCAGCAAAAATATACCTCAGTAAAATATTTGCTACTTTTCTGTTGTTGTAATTTAGGGAAGAAAGGGTTGATTTTAGCTGCTGGTTCCAGAGGGTTAGCCCTTCACGGGGGGAAGACCAGCATGGCAGTAGGACCAGGAGCACAGAAATCACATTGAATCCCCACACAAGAAGCAAAGCAAGTGAGGAGGAAGTAGAGGGGAGACTACAGAAACCAGCGGTTCTTAACCTGAGGGTCATGACCCCCAGCGGTTGCATATCAGAGATTTGCCTTGTAATTTATAAGAGTAGCAAAATTACAGTTATGAAGTAGCAATGAAATAATTTTATGGTTGGGGTCACCACAGCATGAGGAACTGGATTAAAGGATCAGAGCATGAGGAAGGCTGAGAACCTCTGCTATAAACTCTCAAACCAGTGACATGCTTCATCAGCAAGTTTCCATTTTAAAGGTTCCAAAATCTCCTAAAACACTATCACCAACTGGAGAGCAATTGTTTAAATATATTAGTCTATCAGGAGGGAAGTATTTCTCATTCAAACCACCACACCCAGTGGTTTGAAAGATGCAGTGGTTTGAAAGAAAATGGCCCCTTAGGGAGTGGCACTATTAGGAGGTGTGACTTTATTGGAATAGGTGTGGCCTTGTTGGAGGAAGTATGTCAACTGTGAGGCTGGATTTTAAGTCTCTTAAGCTCAAGCATGCCCAATGTGGAACACAGTTTACTTCCTGTTGCCTTTAGAGCAAGACATGAAACCCTCAGCTCCTTCTCCAGCAGCATGTCTACCTGCACACCACCAAGTCCCGCCATGCTGATAATGGACTGAACCTCTAAAATTGTAAGCTAACCCCAATTAAATGTTAATAAGAATTGATGTGGTCTCTTCACAGCAATAGAAACCCTAACTAACACATGAGATTAGGCTCAAGTAGGTCTCAAAGACACAAGAAAACTGGACTAGAGAAATTCCTCAGTGGTTAAGAGTATTGGCTGTTCTTCCAGAAGACCCAAGTTCAATTCTCAGGACCCACATGGCAGCTCACAAACATCTGTAACTACAGTTCCAGGGGATCTAATACCCCCTCTGGCATCTCTGGGCACAAAACACTACTATGGTTATAGATTCACCACTCCTGCCTACAATAATTCTTTCCAATCTACATTCATGAACTAGCCCAATTAGTTACTGTTATGTTGTTGTGATAAAATATAGGATAAAATCTACATAAGGAAGGAAATGTTTCTTTTGACTCACAGTTTAGGGTGCAGTCGTTGTATAGGAGTGTGAAGCAGCTGGTCACTGTTGTACGGGAGTGTGAAGCAACTGGTCACCTTAACTCTGCAATCAGGAAGCACAGCGCAACGAAGGATGGTGCTCGGCTTGCTTTCTATTTCTTTGTCAGTTCAGAGCCTTGGATCATAGGATGAAATCCCCCATATTTAAGATGGATCTCCTCACCATAATTAACCTAATGAAGGTAATTCTCTCACAAGCATGCCTAGGTAACTCAAGGTCTTGTCATGTTGACAACCAATGTATCATATCCACCATCATCAGTTGCTTCTGGTATAAGAACTCAATTCTCAGAAAATGAAGGGCAGCAAATGGCCATGTTCACAAAACTCACTACCTTCAAAATGTTCCTCAGCATTCTGAAACTTGTTTGGCAGAGTAGAGAAACAGTAATATAGATACTCAATGACCATGCTAGCTAGTTGACTACCAAAAAGAGTTTGGGGGCATTCTTCAGGAGGCTGTAGGAACTCTCAACCAGCATCCAGTCGGTGGTCATGGTCCTTCCATATAATAATAATTACTAGGTCCAAGAATCAAGATCAGAATCAAGTCAAAATTGGAGTGGTTTCCCTTGGTAACACCAACAGAAATTTGTATGTTAACCCTATGACAATATTCTCTGCTAGTTTCATGCATCAATCATCTATCTATCTATCTATCTATCTATCTATCTATCTATCTATCTATCTATCTATCTATCTATCTCTGTCTATCCATCTATCATCTGTCTAGCCTCTCTCTCTCTCTCTCTCTCTCTCTCTCCCTCTCTGTTCTATGTGGCTTCTGTCCCAGGACACAACATCAATTGCATACACAGAAAGTAAAGGTTACTACCTGGGAACCCTAGGTTCTTCACACTTTAAGTATTAAGAAAAAAAATATTAAGATCATTGTAAGAACCATCTACAAATCTGGTCATAGTGGCTCACACCCAGAATTCTATCACTTGGAAAGCTGAGGTAGGAAAATCATGATATGAGGTCAAGTTTGGCTATATAGTGAGTTTCAGACTAGCCTGTGCTGTGTAGTAAGATTCTGCCTTCATAGATATTGGACAGATGATAATACTATGTGATAGATGCTTATTTCATACTACATTGTGAATTTTTATACTAATCAATTTTTCTTCTATCACCCAATGTGAGACATATTTATAATAGGGCATTAAATGAGAAGTGTAAATATCATGCAAAGATTATTTTATCCGCTTCTGGAGAAAGGGTTATTATGCTTTCAGTTACATTCACGATACACTGGGTATAAATAAAAAAATTGACTTTGTTATTTCCTTAATTGAGGACTTACTATAGTTTAAAGAAATGTGAATTGGTGTCAAGTTGATGAGGGGTAGACCACGACAGTTTTATTTGTAATCTTGGCTTAGCTATAGTTCTGGGTTATATAAAAACTGAAAACAAAGTTGGTCATTTGACTGTTACAAGTATAAATATCATAAAGTATAAATCACATTTGCCTAGGATCTGAGAGCACTACCTAGTTTTTCTGGAGTAGTTGAGAGTATCAAGTTGCACAGTTGTCCTGACCACGTGACGTAGGCCTATTCAGTTAATATCGCTGAGCTTCTCTCTGAAATGGAGCTGACAACGAACGTTGGCCTTGGGTGGTATTATCAAGGATAAACTGAATGACTAGCACAATGCCCAGCTCATTGCCACCGTTATCCCCATCATTTTAGCAATTGATGGGTCCACGGTCAAATGTGACTAGAAGATTATCCCGAGTCGTGCCATGGCCTTCTTTTGTCAAGCAGGGCCTGTTGATCCTCTCTTTGTCTTGTTTCTTGTCACTCGGACACTGTGTGGTCTGGGCTGAAATTGATTGCTTCCTCGAATAAAGAAACAATTAAACAGAAAAGCTAAACTCTGTCTAAAAGGATCCATCTCAGACGTCCTAACAACAACAATGAGACTAAATACTAAGTGTAGGGAGGTCTTTTGTATGTGCTTGGTTTTCCGATAAATTTTGGAGAAATGTAAGCTTCCACTCATTCATATAAAAGAAAATCCTCCATACCTACAGGGACTTTCAGGATGTTTTCTGCCTGGTGCTTTTTATAATATCAAAGTAATTTCTTCTCTTTTCTCTGTGTATGTGTGTGTGGGGGGGGGCATTTTCATGTGTTTACAAGTATGTGTGTAGAGACCAAAGAACAACCTTAGGTGTTATTTCTGAAGTGCTAGCCACCTTTATAAAAAGTAGTCTGAGAGAGGGGCTCCCACAGGGATCTGTACGTCACCAGCTCCGTCAAGCCACTGAGCCCTGTCTCCTCCTTGGCACCGTGATTACAAGCAGCTGCCACCATGCTCAGCATTTTATTTATGCGTTTTATTTGTTTGTTTCTGTTCTGGGGGTTGAACTCAGTTTCTCATGCTTTGAGGCAGCACTTTATTGACTGAGCGATCTTCTTTATTTCCCTGGCATCCTATAGATTAGATTATTAATTGTCAGTTCCTTCCCGTAACTCGATGTGATGTACACAGTTGTTCCCGTTTAAAGAGGGGGAACTAGGCACCAACAGTGTGTCTTTTCCAAGGCCACGTGTTGATAGTCACAGAGCCAGGCTTGAATGCCAGCAGCATGATTCCAGAGCTGGAATCTTTGACCATCACAGCACAGAGCCTCTAACTGAGCTTGCTGCATCTGGAAATCAGAGTAATTAAGTCTGGAAGAATAATGGGTTAGTGACTGTATGGGTTTGGTGGCCAGATGGTGTTAAATAATATCAGTTTTCATGGGCAACCCCAGATGTGGTGACCAGAGAGGAGCTTGTCCATTCCTGGATGCTATGAAGTTCAGGTAGGAGATGAGTTCAAACAACAAAGATCCTCACATTTTCATGAAATTAGCTAAAGGCTCTCTTGTCTATGTAAACAGGACAGGCCACTTACAGAAATTACCAAATCCTTCAAATAAAATTCAAGCTGTCCACTGTTCTGAGTAACTGGGAGCTCACCAAGGTGCCATCTCTACTCTGGTCTACACATGACAAGGTAAAGAGACCCAATAAAAGTGGGGTGGGGCGTACCTCTGACCATAATATCTTAGTGGCACCATGACATTAGGGATGACGGAGAAAAAGAGGAGCCTGAATACTAGGTCTGGCTTTCCTGGGTTCCCTACTTTTGCTTCAGTTTGTTAAAATACTTGAGAGAACAATTTAAGGGAGGAAAGGTTTCTGTGGGATCACAGTCTCACACTCGGTCCATGGTGGACCGACTCCATTGCATTAAGAAGTGTGTTGAGGCAGAAACATCATGGAGGAAGCACATGACAGAAAAGTTGCTCTCTTCATGGGCCAGGAAGCAGAGAGAGAGCAGGAGGAAGCAGGGATAAAGTACAACCTTCAAAGCCATGGCGTCAATGACCTACTCCCCCCAACTGTGCACAGTCTACTGCCACCCGTCCCAACCACACCAAGTTATAAATCCACAAAGGGATGCATCGTTGATCAATTCAGAGCCGTCACCATCTAACACACAGAGCTCATCTGTGGCAGTGCAATGAGAATATCCCACATAGGATCAGATGTTTAAACACTTGCGCCCCCCCCCCAGTTGATAGTACTATTTGGGTAGATTTTGAAGGTGTAGTCTTGCTGTAGAGGTTTTGTGACTTAAAAGCCATTCCTGTACTTTGTCTCCATTTCTTGATCTCAGTTTAAGATTTGAGCTCCCAGCTTTCTGCCGTACCTGCCATGCCGACTGCCTTTTCTCCACGAATGCTAACCCTCTGCAACCATGAACTGCAATAAACTCTTTCTTATGTGAGTCGCCTTGGTCATGGGGTTTTATTACAGCAATATAAAAGTAACCAAAATAGAAGTTGGTACCAGGGAGTGGGCTATTGCTGTGACAGACCTGACAATGATATTTTTGGTTTTGTTTATTGTTTTGGAAGAATACAGACTTTTGGAGGACATTAAACTACAAAAACATTGAGTGATATAAACAGTTTATGGGACATCCTAGTAGGAGCCTAGAGCAGTGCAGACTATGGAGGCCCAGGAAGCTTCAGAAGGGAGCAATAATAGCATCTGGCTAGACACCTTTGCTGTGACATTCTGGCAAAGACTGTGCCTGCTTTCTGCTCATGTCCTGTGTACTTGTCTGGTGCTAAAGTTAAAAGTAACCGTCTAATTTCTTGGATGGAGGGGATTCCCCCTAATATTGAGCTGACCCGTGGTCATTAGTAACAGTCTTGTGAACGTCTGCAGTGAAGAAGAGCGAGTGGAGCAGAAGTACAAACCGTATGCTCCAGAGAGAAGAACACGGGGAATTGAAGCTGGCAGTAAAGACTTGCGCTGAAAGGGATGAGGAGATCAGGAGAGGCCTGGCAAGGATTCAGCTAAGGGAAGGCCCAGCCTCCGGCAGCCAAGCTTCTAACTTGTGGAAGGAAAAGGTCTAGAAGGGAACAACAAACAACACCTGCAATGTGGTTCCAGAAGGCCGGGTAACTTGGCAGTGCCATCCACACGGCACCGGCTGTGGACTTATGAGGGACTCACAAGTAAAGAATCTTCCTCCACAGCGCTAGAGTCACTGAGGCCAGGTAATGTGTGTGTGTGTGTGTGCAGGGGGTCCCTCCGCAGAGACTCTGAGAGCCCGGAGAGTGATGGAGACCCAAGATGTTAGAGATACCTGCCAAGGGGAGCCGAATACAAGGAGCAGAGAAAGCCTAGAGAGGACGGGGAGGGGGAGAGGTTACAGGGAGACATTGGTCCTGCTGAGTTTCAGTCTCGCTTGGTCCAATATTTCCTCACCATCATAGTGTCACAACCATGATAGTGTCACAATCGCAATGTCACAATCACCACAGTGTCACAATCGCAATGTCACAATCATAGTGTCACAATCATAGTGTCACAATCGCAATGTCACAATCATCACAGTGTCACAATCGCAATGTCACAATCATCACAGTGTCACAATCATCATAGTGTCACAATCATCACAGTGTCACAATCATAGTGTCACAATCATCACAGTGTCACAATCGCAATGTCACAATCATCATAGTGTCACAATCATCATAGTGTCACAATCATAACAGTGTCACAATCATCACAGTGTCACAATCATAGTGTCACAATCATAGTGTCACAATCATAGTGTCACAATCATAGTGTCACAATCATCATAGTGTCAAAATCATAGTGTCACAATCATCATAGTGTCACAATCATAGTGTCACAATCATAGTGTCACAATCACAGTGTCACAATCACAGTGTCACAATCATCATAGTGTCACAATCATAGTGTCACAATCATAGTGTCACAATCATAGTGTCACAATCATCATAGTGTCACAATCATCATAGTGTCACAATCATCACAGTGTCACAATCATAGTGTCACAATCATCACAGTGTCACAATCATCACAGTGTCACAATCATCACAGTGTCACAATCATAGTGTCACAATCATCACAGTGTCACAATCATCACAGTGTCACAATCATCACAGTGTCACAATCATCACAGTGTCACAATCATAGTGTCACAATCAGAGTGTCACAATCATAGTGTTACTATCATCACAGTGTCACAATCATCACAGTGTCACAATCATCACAGTGTCACAATCATAGTGTCACAATCATCACAGTGTCACAATCATCACAGTGTCACAATCATCACAGTGTCACAATCATCACAGTGTCACAATCATCACAGTGTCACAATCATAGTGTCACAATCATAGTGTCACAATCATAGTGTCACAATCATCATAGTGTCACAATCATCACAGTGTCACAATCATCACAGTGTCACAATCATAGTGTCACAATCATAGTGTCACAATCATAGTGTCACAATCATAGTGTCACAATCATCATAGTGTCACAATCATAGTGTCACAATCATCATAGTGTCACAATCATAGTGTCACAATCATAGTGTCACAATCACAGTGTCACAATCACAGTGTCACAATCATCATAGTGTCACAATCATAGTGTCACAATCATAGTGTCACAATCATAGTGTCACAATCATCATAGTGTCACAATCATCATAGTGTCACAATCATCACAGTGTCACAATCATAGTGTCACAATCATCACAGTGTCACAATCATCACAGTGTCACAATCATCACAGTGTCACAATCATAGTGTCACAATCATCACAGTGTCACAATCATCACAGTGTCACAATCATCACAGTGTCACAATCATAGTGTCACAATCATAGTGTCACAATCATAGTGTTACTATCATCACAGTGTCACAATCATCACAGTGTCACAATCATCACAGTGTCACAATCATAGTGTCACAATCATAGTGTTACTATCATCACAGTATCACAATCATCACAGTGTCACAATCATCACAGTGTCACAATCATCACAGTGTCACAATCATAGTGTCACAATCATAGTGTCACAATCATAGTGTCACAATCATCATAGTGTCACAATCATCATAGTGTCACAATCATCATAGTGTCACAATCATCACAGTGTCACAATCACAGTGTCACAATCATCATAGTGTCACAATCATAGTGTTACTATCATCATAGTGTCACAATCATCTTAGTGTCACAATCACCGTAGTGTCACAATCATCACAGTGTCACAATCATCACAGTGTCACAATCATCACAGTGTCACAATCATCACAGTGTCACAAACATAGTGTCACAATCATCATAGTGTCACAATCATCACAGTGTCACAATCACAGTGTCACAATCATAGTGTCACATTCATCATAGTGTCACAATCATAGTGTAACAAAAATAGTGTCACAATCATAGTGTCACAATCATAGTGTCACAATCATCATAGTGTCACAATCATAGTGTCACAATCATCATAGTGTCACAATCATCACAGTGTCACAATCATAGTGTCACAATCATAGTGTCACAATCATCATAGTGTCACAATCATCATAGTGTCACAATCATCATAGTGTCACAATCATCACAGTGTCACAATCACAGTGTCACAATCACAGTGTCACATTCATCATAGTGTCACAATCATAGTGTCACAATCATCATAGTGTCACAATCATAGTGTCACAATCATCATAGTGTCACAATCATCACAGTGTCACAATCATCACAGTGTCACAATCATAGTGTCACAATCATCACAGTGTCACAATCATAGTGTCACAATCATAGTGTCACAATCATCATAGTGTCACAATCATCATAGTGTCACAATCATCATAGTGTCACAATCATCACAGTGTCACAATCACAGTGTCACAATCACAGTGTCACATTCATCATAGTGTCACAATCATAGTGTCACAAAAATAGTGTCACAATCATCATAGTGTCACAATCATAGTGTCACAATCATAGTGTCACAATCATCATAGTGTCACAATCATCACAGTGTCACAATCATCACAGTGTCACAATCATCACAGTGTCACAATCATCACAGTGTCACAATCATAGTGTCACAATCATAGTGTCACAATCATTGTGTTACTATCATCATAGTGTCACAATCATAGTGTTACTATCATCATAGTGTCACAATCATAGTGTCACAATCATAGTGTCACAATCATAGTGTTACTATCATCACAGTGTCACAATCATCATAGTGTCACAATCATCACAGTGTCACAATCATCATAGTGTCACAATCATCATAGTGTCACAATCATCATAGTGTCACAATCATCACAGTGTCACAATCACAGTGTCACAATCATCATAGTGTCACAATCATCACAGTGTCACAATCATCATAGTGTCACAATCATCATAGTGTCACAATCACCGTAGTGTCACAATCATCACAGTGTCACAATCATCACAGTGTCACAATCATCACAGTGTCACAACCATCATAGTGTCACAATCATCATAGTGTCACAATCATCACAGTGTCACAATCATAGTGTCACAATCATCACAGTGTCACAATCATCACAGTGTCACAATCATCACAGTGTCACAATCATAGTGTCACAATCATAGTGTCACAATCATAGTGTCACAATCATCATAGTGTCACAATCATCATAGTGTCACAATCATCATAGTGTCACAATCATCACAGTGTCACAATCACAGTGTCACAATCATCATAGTGTCACAATCATAGTGTTACTATCATCATAGTGTCACAATCATCTTAGTGTCACAATCACCGTAGTGTCACAATCATCACAGTGTCACAATCATCACAGTGTCACAATCATCACAGTGTCACAATCATCACAGTGTCACAAACATAGTGTCACAATCATCATAGTGTCACAATCATCACAGTGTCACAATCACAGTGTCACAATCAGAGTGTCACATTCATCATAGTGTCACAATCATAGTGTAACAAAAATAGTGTCACAATCATAGTGTCACAATCATATTGTCACAATCATCATAGTGTCACAATCATAGTGTCACAATCATCACAGTGTCACAATCATCATAGTGTCACAATCATCATAGTGTCACAATCACCGTAGTGTCACAATCATCACAGTGTCACAATCATCATAGTGTCACAATCATCATAGTGTCACAATCATCACAGTGTCACAATCATAGTGTCACAATCATAGTGTCACAATCATCATAGTGTCACAATCATCATAGTGTCACAATCATCATAGTGTCACAATCATCACAGTGTCACAATCACAGTGTCACAATCACAGTGTCACATTCATCATAGTGTCACAATCTTAGTGTCACAATCATCATAGTGTCACAATCATAGTGTCACAATCATCATAGTGTCACAATCATCATAGTGTCACAATCATAGTGTCACAATCATAGTGTCACAATCATCATAGTGTCACAATCATCACAGTGTCACAATCATCACAGTGTCACAATCATAGTGTCACAATCATCACAGTGTCACAATCATAGTGTCACAATCATAGTGTCACAATCATCATAGTGTCACAATCATCATAGTGTCACAATCATCATAGTGTCACAATCATCACAGTGTCACAATCACAGTGTCACAATCATCATAGTGTCACAATCATAGTGTTACTATCATCATAGTGTCACAATCATCACAGTGTCACAATCATCACAGTGTCACAACCATCATAGTGTCACAATCATCATAGTGTCACAATCATCACAGTGTCACAATCACAGTGTCACAATCATAGTGTCACATTCATCATAGTGTCACAATCATATTGTCACAATCATCATAGTGTCACAATCATAGTGTCACAATCATCATAGTGACACAATCATCACAGTGTCACAATCATCACAGTGTCACAATCATAGTGTCACAATCATCACAGTGTCACAATCATAGTGTAACAATCATAGTGTCACAATCATAGTGTCACAATCATCATAGTGTCACAATCACAGTGTCACAATCACAGTGTCACATTCATCATAGTGTCACAATCATAGTGTCACAAAAATAGTGTCACAATCATAGTGTCACAATCATAGTGTCACAATCATCATAGTGTCACAATCATCATAGTGTCACAATCATAGTGTCACAATCATCATAGTGTCACAATCATCATAGTGTCACAATCATAGTGTCACAATCATCATAGTGTCACAATCATCATAGTGTCACAATCATCACAGTGTCACAATCACCACAGTGTCACAATCATCACAGTGTCTCAATCATAGTGTCACAATCATAGTGTTACTATCATCATAGTGTCACAATCATCACAGTGTCACAATCATAGTGTCACAATCATAGTGTCACAATCATAGTGTCACATTCATCATAGTGTCACAATCATCATAGAGTCACAATCATAGTGTCACAATCATAGTGTCACAATCATAGTGTCACAATCATAGTGTCACAATCATCATAGTGTCACAATCATAGTGTCACAATCATAGTGTTACTATCATCATAGTGTCACAATCATAGTGTCACAATCATTGTGTCACAATCATAGTGTTACTATCATCACAGTGTCACAATCATCATAGTGTCACAATCATTGTGTCACAATCATCATAGTGTCACAATCATAGTGTCACAATCATAGTGTCACAATCATCATAGTGTCACAATCATCATAGTGTCACAATCATAGTGTCACAATCATAGTGTCACATTCATCTTAGTGTCACAATCATCACAGTGTCACAATCATCACAGTGTCACAATCATCACAGTGTCACAATCATCACAGTGTCACAATCATCATAGTGTCACAATCATCACAGTGTCACAATCATCACAGTGTCACAATCATAGTGTCACAATCATCACAGTGTCACAATCATCATAGTGTCACAATCATCATAGTCTCACAATCATCATAGTGTTACAATCATCATAGTGTCACAATCATCACAGTGTCACAATCATAGTGTCACAATCATCACAGTGTCACAATCATAGTGTCACAATCATAGTGTCACAATCATAGTGTCACAATCATCAAAGTGTCACAATCATCACAGTGTCACAATCATAGTGTCACAATCATCATAGTGTCACAATCATAGTGTCACAATCATAGTGTCACAATCATAGTGTCAAAATCATAGTGTCACAATCATAGTGTCACAATCATAGTGTCACAATCATAGTGTCACAATCATCATAGTGTCACAATCATAGTGTCACAATCATAGTGTCACAATCATCACAGTGTCAAAATCATAGTGTCACAATCACAGTGTCACAATCATAGTGTCACAATCATAGTGTCACAATCATAGTGTCACAATCATCATAGTGTCACAATCATCATAGTGTCACAATCATCATAGTGTCACAATCATAGTGTCACAATCATAGTGTCACAATCATAGTGTCACAATCATCATAGTGTCACAATCATCATAGTGACACAATCATAGTGTCACAATCATCATAGTGTCACAATCATAGTGTCACAATCATAGTGTCACAATCATCACAGTGTCACAATCATAGTGTCACAATCATAGTGTCACAATCATCATAGTGTCACAATCATCATAGTGTCACAATCATCATAGTGTCACAATCATAGTGTCACAATCATAGTGTCACAATCATCATAGTGTCACAATCATCATAGTGTCACAATCATCATAGTGTCACAATCATAGTGTCACAATCATCATAGTGTCACAATCATAGTGTCACAATCATCATAGTGTCACAATCATAGTGTCACAATCATAGTGTCACAATCATAGTGTCACAATCATCATAGTGTCACAATCATCACAGTGTCACAATCGTCATAGTGTCACAATCATAGTGTCACAATCATCACAGTGTCACAATCATCATAGTGTCACAATCATCACAGTGTCACAATCATCATAGTGTCACAATCATCACAGTGTCACAATCATAGTGTCACAATCATAGTGTTACTATCATCATAGTGTCACAATCATCACAGTATCACAATCATCACAGTGTCACATTCATCATAGTGTCACAATCATAGTGTCACAATCATCAAAGTGTCACAATCATAGTTTCACAATCATCATAGTGTCACAATCATAGTGTCACAATCATCACAGTGTCACAATCGTCATAGTGTCACAATCATAGTGTTACTATCATCATAGTGTCACAATCATAGTGTCACATTCATCATAGTGTCACAATCATAGTGTCACAATCATCATAGTGTCACAATCATAGTGTCACAATCATCACAGTGTCACAATCGTCATAGTGTCACAATCATAGTGTCACAATCATCACAGTGTCACAATCATCATAGTGTCACAATCATCACAGTGTCACAATCATCATAGTGTCACAATAATAGTGTCACAATCATCACAGTGTCACAATCATCATAGTGTCACAATCATCACAGTGTCACAATCATAGTGTCACAATCATCACAGTGTCACAATCATCACAGTGTCACAATCATCACAGAGTCACAATCATAGTGTCACAATCATAGTGTCACAATCATAGTGTTACTATCATCATAGTGTCACAATCATAGTGTTACTATCATCATAGTGTCACAATCATAGTGTCACAATCATAGTGTCACAATCATAGTGTTACTATCATCACAGTGTCACAATCATCATAGTGTCACAATCATCACAGTGTCACAATCATCATAGTGTCACAATCATCATAGTGTCACAATCATCATAGTGTCACAATCATAGTGTCACAATCATCATAGTGTCACAATCATCATAGTGTCACAATCATAGTGTCACAATCATCATAGTGTCACAATCATCATAGTGTCACAATCATCATAGTGTCACAATCATCACAGTGTCACAATCATCACAGTGTCACAATCATCATAGTGTCACAATCATAGTGTCACAATCATAGTGTTACTATCATCATAGTGTCACAATCATAGTGTCACAATCATAGTGTTACTATCATCATAGTGTCACAATCATAGTGTCACAATCATCACAGTGTCACAATCATCACAGTGTCACAATCATCACAGTGTCACGATCATCACAGTGTCACGATCATCATAGTGTCACAATCATCACAGTGTCACAATCATAGTGTCACAATCATCACAGTGTCACAATCACAGTGTCACAATCACAGTGTCACATTCATCATAGTGTCACAATCATAGTGTCACAATCATAGTGTCACAATCATCACAGTGTCACAATCATAGTGTCACAATCATAGTTTCAGAATCATAGTGTCACAATCATCAAAGTGTCACAATCATAGTGTCACAATCATCATAGTGTCACAATCATAGTGTCACAATCATAGTGTCACAATCATAGTGTCACAATCATCATAGTGTCACAATCATCACAGTGTCACATTCATAGTGTCACAATCATAGTGTCACAATCATCATAGTGTCACAATCATCACAGTGTCACAATCATAGTGTCACAATCATAGTGTTACTATCATCATAGTGTCACAATCATCACAGTGTCACAATCATAGTGTCACAATCATAGTGTCACAATCATAGTGTTACTATCATCATAGTGTCACAATCATCACAGTGTCACAATCATCATAGTGTCACAATCATAGTGTCACAATCATCATAGTGTCACAATCATCACAGTGTCACAATCATCACAGTGTCACAATCATAGTGTCACAATCATAGTGTCACAATCATAGTGTTACTATCATCATAGTGTCACAATCATCACAGTGTCACAATCATCATAGTGTCACAATCATAGTGTCACAATCATCATAGTGTCACTATCATCACAGTGTCACAATCATCACAGTGTCACAATCATCACAGTGTCACAATCATCACAGTGTCACAATCATCACAGTGTCACAATCATCATAGTGTCACAATCATAGTGTCACAATCATCATAGTGTCACAATCATCACAGTGTCACAATCATAGTGTCACAATCATCACAGTGTCACAATCATAGTGTCACAATCATAGTGTCACAATCATCATAGTGTCACAATCATAGTGTCACAATCATAGTGTCACAATCATAGTGTCACAATCACAGTGTCACAATCACAGTGTCACAATCATCACAGTGTCACAATCATAGTGTCACAATCATAGTGTTACTATCATCATAGTGTCACAATCATAGTGTCACTATCATCATAGTGTCACAATCATAGTGTCACAATCATCATAGTGTCACAATCATAGTGTCACATTCATCATAGTGTCACAATCATAGTGTCACAATCATCATAGTGTCACAATCATAGTGTCACAATCATCATAGTGTCACAATCATAGTGTCACAATCATCATAGTGTCACAATCATAGTGTTACTATCATCATAGTGTCACAATCATAGTGTCACAATCATAGTGTCACAATCATCATAGTGTCACAATCATAGTGTCACAATCATAGTGTCACATTCATCATAGTGTCACAATCATCATAGAGTCACAATCATAGTGTCACAATCATAGTGTCACAATCATAGTGTCACAATCATAGTGTCACAATCATCATAGTGTCACAATCATAGTGTCACAATCATAGTGTTACTATCATCATAGTGTCACAATCATAGTGTTACTATCATCATAGTGTCACAATCATAGTGTCACAATCATTGTGTCACAATCATAGTGTTACTATCATCACAGTGTCACAATCATCATAGTGTCACAATCATTGTGTCACAATCATCATAGTGTCACAATCATAGTGTCACAATCATCGTGTCACAATCATCATAGTGTCACAATCATCATAGTGTCACAATCATAGTGTCACAATCATCACAGTGTCACAATCATCATAGTGTCACAATCATCATAGTGTCACAATCATCATAGTGTCACAATCATCACAGTGTCACAATCATCACAGTGTCACAATCATCATAGTGTCACAATCATAGTGTCACAATCATAGTGTCACAATCATAGTGTCACAATCATCAAAGTGTCACAATCATCACAGTGTCACAATCATCACAGTGTCACAATCATCATAGTGTCACAATCATAGTGTCACAATCATCATAGTGTCACAATCATCATAGTGTCACAATCATCACAGTGTCACAATCATAGTGTCACAATCATCACAGTGTCACAATCATAGTGTCACAATCATAGTGTCACAATCATCATAGTGTCACAATCATAGTGTCACAATCATAGTGTCACAATCATAGTGTCACAATCACAGTGTCACAATCACAGTGTCACAATCATCACAGTGTCACAATCATAGTGTCACAATCATAGTGTCACAATCATAGTGTTACTATCATCATAGTGTCACAATCATAGTGTCACTATCATCATAGTGTCACAATCATAGTGTCACAATCATCATAGTGTCACAATCATAGTGTCACAATCATAGTGTTACTATCATCATAGTGTCACAATCATAGTGTCACAATCATAGTGTTACTATCATCATAGTGTCACAATCATAGTGTCACAATCATCACAGTGTCACAATCATCACAGTGTCACAATCATCACAGTGTCACAATCATCACAGTGTCACAATCATCATAGTGTCACAATCATCACAGTGTCACAATCATCACAGTGTCACAATCATCACAGTGTCACAATCACAGTGTCACAATCACAGTGTCACAATCACAGTGTCACAATCATCACAGTGTCACAATCATAGTGTCACAATCATAGTTTCACAATCATAGTGTCACAATCATAGTGTCACAATCATAGTGTCACAATCATCACAGTGTCACAATCATAGTGTCACAATCATCATAGTGTCACAATCATAGTGTCACAATCATAGTGTCACAATCATAGTGTCACAATCATAGTGTCACAATCATAGTGTCACAATCATCATAGTGTCACAATCATAGTGTCACAATCATAGTGTCACAATCATCACAGTGTCAAAATCATAGTGTCACAATCATAGTGTCACAATCATAGTGTCACAATCATAGTGTCACAATCATAGTGTCACAATCATCATAGTGTCACAATCATCATAGTGTCACAATCATCACAGTGTCACAATCATAGTGTCACAATCATAGTGTCACAATCATAGTGTCACAATCATCATAGTGTCACAATCATCATAGTGTCACAATCATAGTGTCACAATCATCATAGTGTCACAATCATAGTGTCACAATCATAGTGTCACAATCATCACAGTGTCATAATCATAGTGTCACAATCATAGTGTCACAATCATCATAGTGTCACAATCATCATAGTGTCACAATCATCATAGTGTCACAATCATCATAGTGTCACAATCATCATAGTGTCACAATCATAGTGTCACAATCATCATAGTGTCACAATCATCACAGTGTCACAATCATCACAGTGTCACAATAATAGTGTCACAATCATAGTGTCACAATCATAGTGTTACTATCATCATAGTGTCACAATCATCACAGTGTCACAATCATCATAGTGTCACAATCATAGTGTCACAATCATCATAGTGTCACAATCATCACAGTGTCACAATCATCACAGTGTCACAATCATCACAGTGTCACAATCATCACAGTGTCACAATCATCATAGTGTCACAATCATCACAGTGTCACAATCATCACAGTGTCACAATCATCATAGTGTCACAATCATAGTGTCACAATCATAGTGTTACTATCATCATAGTGTCACAATCATAGTGTCACAATCATAGTGTTACTATCATCATAGTGTCACAATCATAGTGTCACAATCATCATAGTGTCACAATCATAGTGTCACAATCATCACAGTGTCACAATCATCACAGTGTCACAATCATCACAGTGTCACAATCATCACAGTGTCACAATCATCATAGTGTCACAATCATCACAGTGTCACAATCATAGTGTCACAATCATCACAGTGTCACAATCATAGTGTCACAATCATAGTGTCACAATCATCATAGTGTCACAATCATAGTGTCACAATCATAGTGTCACAATCATAGTGTCACAATCACAGTGTCACAATCACAGTGTCACAATCATCACAGTGTCACAATCATAGTGTCACAATCATAGTGTTACTATCATCATAGTGTCACAATCATAGTGTCACTATCATCATAGTGTCACAATCATAGTGTCACAATCATCATAGTGTCACAATCATAGTGTCACAATCATCATAGTGTCACAATCATAGTGTCACATTCATCATAGTGTCACAATCATAGTGTCACAATCATCATAGTGTCACAATCATAGTGTCACAATCATCATAGTGTCACAATCATAGTGTTACTATCATCATAGTGTCACAATCATAGTGTCACAATCATAGTGTCACAATCATCATAGTGTCACAATCATAGTGTCACAATCATAGTGTCACATTCATCATAGTGTCACAATCATCATAGAGTCACAATCATAGTGTCACAATCATAGTGTCACAATCATAGTGTCAAAATCATAGTGTCACAATCATCATAGTGTCACAATCATAGTGTCACAATCATAGTGTTACTATCATCATAGTGTCACAATCATAGTGTTACTATCATCATAGTGTCACAATCATAGTGTCACAATCATTGTGTCACAATCATAGTGTTACTATCATCACAGTGTCACAATCATCATAGTGTCACAATCATTGTGTCACAATCATCATAGTGTCAAAATCATAGTGTCACAATCAGAGTGTCACAATCATTATAGTGTCACAATCATCATAGTGTCACAATCATAGTGTCACAATCATCACAGTGTCACAATCATCATAGTGTCACAATCATAGTGTCACAATCATAGTGTTACAATCATCATAGTGTCACAATCATAGTGTCACAATCATAGTGTTACTATCATCATAGTGTCACAATCATAGTGTCACAATCATCACAGTGTCACAATCATCACAGTGTCACAATCATCACAGTGTCACAATCATCACAGTGTCACAATCATCATAGTGTCACAATCATCACAGTGTCACAATCATCACAGTGTCACAATCATCACAGTGTCACAATCACAGTGTCACAATCACAGTGTCACAATCACAGTGTCACAATCATCACAGTGTCACAATCATAGTGTCACAATCATAGTTTCACAATCATAGTGTCACAATCATAGTGTCACAATCATAGTGTCACAATCATCACAGTGTCACAATCATAGTGTCACAATCATCATAGTGTCACAATCATAGTGTCACAATCATAGTGTCACAATCATAGTGTCACAATCATAGTGTCACAATCATCATAGTGTCACAATCATAGTGTCACAATCATAGTGTCACAATCATAGTGTCACAATCACAGTGTCACAATCACAGTGTCACAATCATCACAGTGTCACAATCATAGTGTCACATTCATAGTGTTACTATCATCATAGTGTCACAATCATAGTGTCACTATCATCATAGTGTCACAATCATAGTGTCACAATCATCATAGTGTCACAATCATAGTGTCACATTCATCATAGTGTCACAATCATAGTGTCACAATCATCATAGTGTCACAATCATAGTGTCACAATCATCATAGTGTCACAATCATAGTGTCACAATCATCATAGTGTCACAATCATAGTGTTACTATCATCATAGTGTCACAATCATAGTGTCACAATCATAGTGTCACAATCATCATAGTGTCACAATCATAGTGTCACAATCATAGTGTCACATTCATCATAGTGTCACAATCATCATAGAGTCACAATCATAGTGTCACAATCATAGTGTCACAATCATAGTGTCACAATCATAGTGTCACAATCATCATAGTGTCACAATCATAGTGTCACAATCATAGTGTTACTATCATCATAGTGTCACAATCATAGTGTTACTATCATCATAGTGTCACAATCATAGTGTCACAATAATTGTGTCACAATCATAGTGTTACTATCATCACAGTGTCACAATCATCATAGTGTCACAATCATTGTGTCACAATCATCATAGTGTCACAATCATAGTGTCACAATCATAGTGTCACAATCATCATAGTGTCACAATCATCATAGTGTCACAATCATAGTGTCACAATCATCACAGTGTCACAATCATCATAGTGTCACAATCATCATAGTGTCACAATCATCATAGTGTCACAATCATCACAGTGTCACAATCATCACAGTGTCACAATCATCATAGTGTCACAATCATAGTGTCACAATCATAGTGTCACAATCATAGTGTCACAATCATCACAGTGTCACAATCATCACAGTGTCACAATCATCACAGTGTCACAATCATCATAGTGTCACAATCATAGTGTCACAATCATCATAGTGTCACAATCATCATAGTGTCACAATCATCACAGTGTCACAATCATAGTGTCACAATCATCACAGTGTCACAATCATAGTGTCACAATCATAGTGTCACAATCATCATAGTGTCACAATCATAGTGTCACAATCATAGTGTCACAATCATAGTGTCACAATCACAGTGTCACAATCACAGTGTCACAATCATCACAGTGTCACAATCATAGTGTCACAATCATAGTGTCACAATCATAGTGTTACTATCATCATAGTGTCACAATCATAGTGTCACTATCATCATAGTGTCACAATCATAGTGTCACAATCATCATAGTGTCACAATCATAGTGTCACAATCATCATAGTGTCACAATCATAGTGTCACAATCATCATAGTGTCATAATCATAGTGTCACAATCATAATAGTGTCACAATCATAGTGTCACATTCATCATAGTGTCACAATCATAGTGTCCCAATCATCATAGTGTCACAATCATAGTGTCACAATCATCATAGTGTCACAATCATAGTGTTACTATCATCATAGTGTCACAATCATAGTGTCACAATCATAGTGTCACAATCATCATAGTGTCACAATCATAGTGTCACAATCATAGTGTCACATTCATCATAGTGTCACAATCATCATAGAGTCACAATCATAGTGTCACAATCATAGTGTCACAATCATAGTGTCAAAATCATAGTGTCACAATCATCATAGTGTCACAATCATAGTGTCACAATCATAGTGTTACTATCATCATAGTGTCACAATCATAGTGTTACTATCATCATAGTGTCACAATCATAGTGTCACAATCATTGTGTCACAATCATAGTGTTACTATCATCACAGTGTCACAATCATCATAGTGTCACAATCATTGTGTCACAATCATCATAGTGTCAAAATCATAGTGTCACAATCAGAGTGTCACAATCATTATAGTGTCACAATCATCATAGTGTCACAATCATAGTGTCACAATCATCACAGTGTCACAATCATCATAGTGTCACAATCATAGTGTCACAATCATAGTGTTACTATCATCATAGTGTCACAATCATAGTGTCACAATCATAGTGTTACTATCATCATAGTGTCACAATCATAGTGTCACAATCATCACAGTGTCACAATCATCACAGTGTCACAATCATCACAGTGTCACAATCATCACAGTGTCACAATCATCATAGTGTCACAATCATCACAGTGTCACAATCATCACAGTGTCACAATCATCACAGTGTCACAATCACAGTGTCACAATCACAGTGTCACAATCACAGTGTCACAATCATCACAGTGTCACAATCATAGTGTCACAATCATAGTTTCACAATCATAGTGTCACAATCATAGTGTCACAATCATAGTGTCACAATCATCACAGTGTCACAATCATAGTGTCACAATCATCATAGTGTCACAATCATCATAGTGTCACAATCATAGTGTCACAATCATAGTGTCACAATCATAGTGTCACAATCATAGTGTCACAATCATCATAGTGTCACAATCATAGTGTCACAATCATAGTGTCACAATCATCACAGTGTCAAAATCATAGTGTCACAATCATAGTGTCACAATCATATTGTCACAATCATAGTGTCACAATCATAGTGTCACAATCATCATAGTGTCACAATCATCATAGTGTCACAATCATCACAGTGTCACAATCATAGTGTCACAATCATAGTGTCACAATCATAGTGTCACAATCATCATAGTGTCACAATCATCATAGTATCACAATCATAGTGTCACAATCATCATAGTGTCACAATCATAGTGTCACAATCATAGTGTCACAATCATCACAGTGTCATAATCATAGTGTCACAATCATAGTGTCACAATCATCATAGTGTCACAATCATCATAGTGTCACAATCATCATAGTGTCACAATCATCATAGTGTCACAATCATAGTGTCACAATCATCATAGTGTCACAATCATAGTGTCACAATCATAGTGTCACAATCATAGTGTCACAAACATCATAGTGTCACAATCATCACAGTGTCACAATCGTCATAGTGTCACAATCATAGTGTCACAATCATCACAGTGTCACAATCATCATAGTGTCACAATCATCACAGTGTCACAATCATAGTGTCACAATCATAGTGTTACTATCATCATAGTGTCACAATCATAGTGTCACATTCATCAAGGTGTCACAATCATAGTGTCACAATCATCATAGTGTCACAATCATAGTTTCACAATCATCATAGTGTCACAATCATAGTGTCACAATCATCATAGTGTCACAATAATAGTGTCACAATCATCACAGTGTCACAATCATAGTGTCACAATCATAGTGTCACAATCATCATAGTGTCACAATCATCACAGTGTCACAATCATAGTGTCACAATCATAGTGTTACTATCATCATAGTGTCACAATCATCACAGTGTCACAATCATAGTGTCACAATCATAGTGTCACAATCATAGTGTTACTATCATCATAGTGTCACAATCATCACAGTGTCACAATCATCATAGTGTCACAATCATAGTGTCACAATCATCATAGTGTCACAATCATCACAGTGTCACAATCATCACAGTGTCACAATCATAGTGTCACAATCATAGTGTCACAATCATAGTGTTACTATCATCATAGTGTCACAATCATCACAGTGTCACAATCATCATAGTGTCACAATCATAGTGTCACAATCATCATAGTGTCACAATCATCACAGTGTCACAATCATCACAGTGTCACAATCATAGTGTCACAATCATAGTGTCACAATCATAGTGTTACTATCATCATAGTGTCACAATCATCACAGTGTCACAATCATCATAGTGTCACAATCATAGTGTCACAATCATCATAGTGTCACAATAATCACAGTGTCACAATCATCACAGTGTCACAATCATCACAGTGTCACAATCATCACAGTGTCACAATCATCATAGTGTCACAATCATAGTGTCACAATCATCATAGTGTCACAATCATAGTGTCACAATCATAGTGTCACAATCATCACAGTGTCAAAATCATAGTGTCACAATCATAGTGTCACAATCATATTGTCACAATCATAGTGTCACAATCATAGTGTCACAATCATCATAGTGTCACAATCATCATAGTGTCACAATCATCACAGTGTCACAATCATAGTGTCACAATCATAGTGTCACAATCATAGTGTCACAATCATCATAGTGTCACAATCATCATAGTGTCACAATCATAGTGTCACAATCATCATAGTGTCACAATCATAGTGTCACAATCATAGTGTCACAATCATCACAGTGTCACAATCATAGTGTCACAATCATAGTGTCACAATCATCATAGTGTCACAATCATCATAGTGTCACAATCATCATAGTGTCACAATCATAGTGTCACAATCATCATAGTGTCACAATCATAGTGTCACAATCATCATAGTGTCACAATCATAGTGTCACAATCATAGTGTCACAATCATAGTGTCACAATCATCATAGTGTCACAATCATCACAGTGTCACAATCGTCATAGTGTCACAATCATAGTGTCACAATCATCACAGTGTCACAATCATCATAGTGTCACAATCATCACAGTGTCACAATCATAGTGTCACAATCATAGTGTTACTATCATCATAGTGTCACAATCATAGTGTCACATTCATCATAGTGTCACAATCATAGTGTCACAATCATCATAGTGTCACAATCATAGTTTCACAATCATCATAGTGTCACAATCATAGTGTCACAATCATCATAGTGTCACAATAATAGTGTCACAATCATCACAGTGTCACAATCATAGTGTCACAATCATAGTGTCACAATCATCATAGTGTCACAATCATCACAGTGTCACAATCATAGTGTCACAATCATAGTGTTACTATCATCATAGTGTCACAATCATCACAGTGTCAAAATCATAGTGTCACAATCATAGTGTCACAATCATAGTGTTACTATCATCATAGTGTCACAATCATCACAGTGTCACAATCATCATAGTGTCACAATCATAGTGTCACAATCATCATAGTGTCACAATCATCACAGTGTCACAATCATCACAGTGTCACAATCATCACAGTGTCACAATCATCACAGTGTCACAATCATCATAGTGTCACAATCATCACAGTGTCACAATCATCACAGTGTCACAATCATCATAGTGTCACAATCATAGTGTCACAATCATAGTGTTACTATCATCATAGTGTCACAATCATAGTGTCACAATCATAGTGTTACTATCATCATAGTGTCACAATCATAGTGTCACAATCATCATAGTGTCACAATCATAGTGTCACAATCATCACAGTGTCACAATCATCACAGTGTCACAATCATCACAGTGTCACAATCATCACAGTGTCACAATCATCATAGTGTCACAATCATCACAGTGTCACAATCATAGTGTCACAATCATCACAGTGTCACAATCATAGTGTCACAATCATCACAGTGTCACAATCATAGTGTCACAATCATAGTGTCACAATCATCATAGTGTCACAATCATCACAGTGTCACAATCATCACAGTGTCACAATCATCACAGTGTCACAATCATCATAGTGTCACAATCATCACAGTGTCACAATCATCACAGTGTCACAATCATCACAGTGTCACAATCATCATAGTGTCACAATCATCATAGTGTCACAATCATAGTGTCACAATCATAGTGTCACAATCATAGTGTCACAATCACAGTGTCACAATCACAGTGTCACAATCATCACAGTGTCACAATCATAGTGTCACAATCATAGTGTTACTATCATCATAGTGTCACAATCATAGTGTCACTATCATCATAGTGTCACAATCATAGTGTCATAATCATAGTGTCACAATCATCATAGTGTCACAATCATAGTGTCACATTCATCATAGTGTCACAATCATAGTGTCACAATCATCATAGTGTCACAATCATAGTGTCACAATCATCATAGTGTCACAATCATAGTGTTACTATCATCATAGTGTCACAATCATAGTGTCACAATCATAGTGTCACAATCATCATAGTGTCACAATCATAGTGTCACAATCATAGTGTCACATTCATCATAGTGTCACAATCATCATAGAGTCACAATCATAGTGTCACAATCATAGTGTCACAATCATAGTGTCAAAATCATAGTGTCACAATCATCATAGTGTCACAATCATAGTGTCACAATCATAGTGTTACTATCATCATAGTGTCACAATCATAGTGTTACTATCATCATAGTGTCACAATCATAGTGTCACAATCATTGTGTCACAATCATAGTGTTACTATCATCACAGTGTCACAATCATCATAGTGTCACAATCATTGTGTCACAATCATCATAGTGTCAAAATCATAGTGTCACAATCAGAGTGTCACAATCATTATAGTGTCACAATCATCATAGTGTCACAATCATAGTGTCACAATCATCACAGTGTCACAATCATCATAGTGTCACAATCATAGTGTCACAATCATAGTGTTACTATCATCATAGTGTCACAATCATAGTGTCACAATCATAGTGTTACTATCATCATAGTGTCACAATCATAGTGTCACAATCATCACAGTGTCACAATCATCACAGTGTCACAATCATCACAGTGTCACAATCATCACAGTGTCACAATCATCATAGTGTCACAATCATCACAGTGTCACAATCATCACAGTGTCACAATCATCACAGTGTCACAATCACAGTGTCACAATCACAGTGTCACAATCACAGTGTCACAATCATCACAGTGTCACAATCATAGTGTCACAATCATAGTTTCACAATCATAGTGTCACAATCATAGTGTCACAATCATAGTGTCACAATCATCACAGTGTCACAATCATAGTGTCACAATCATCATAGTGTCACAATCATAGTGTCACAATCATAGTGTCACAATCATAGTGTCACAATCATAGTGTCAAAATCATAGTGTCACAATCATCATAGTGTCACAATCATAGTGTCACAATCATAGTGTCACAATCATCACAGTGTCAAAATCATAGTGTCACAATCATAGTGTCACAATCATATTGTCACAATCATAGTGTCACAATCATAGTGTCACAATCATCATAGTGTCACAATCATCATAGTGTCACAATCATAGTGTCACAATCATCATAGTGTCACAATCATAGTGTCACAATCATAGTGTCACAATCATCACAGTGTCATAATCATAGTGTCACAATCATAGTGTCACAATCATCATAGTGTCACAATCATAATAGTGTCACAATCATCATAGTGTCACAATCATCATAGTGTCACAATCAAAATGTCACAATCATCATAGTGTCACAATCATAGGGTCACAATCATAGTGTCACAATCATCATAGTGTCACAATCATCATAGTGTGACAAACATCATAGTGTCACAATCATAGTGTCACAATCATCATAGTGTCACAATCATAGTGTCACAATCATCATAGTGTCACAATCATAGTGTCACAATCATAGTGTCACAATCATAGTGTCACAATCATCATAGTGTCACAATCATCACAGTGTCACAATCGTCACAGTGTCACAATCATAGTGTCACAATCATCATAGTGTCACAATCATAGTGTCACAATCATCACAGTGTCACAATCATAGTGTCACAATCATAGTGTTACTATCATCATAGTGTCACAATCATCACAGTGTCACAATCATAGTGTCACAATCATAGTGTCACAATCATAGTGTTACTATCATCATAGTGTCACAATCATCACAGTGTCACAATCATCATAGTGTCACAATCATAGTGTCACAATCATCATAGTGTCACAATCATCACAGTGTCACAATCATCACAGTGTCACAATCATAGTGTCACAATCATAGTGTCACAATCATAGTGTTACTATCATCATAGTGTCACAATCATCACAGTGTCACAATCATCATAGTGTCACAATCATAGTGTCACAATCATCATAGTGTCACAATAATCACAGTGTCACAATCATCACAGTGTCACAATCATCACAGTGTCACAATCATCACAGTGTCACAATCATCATAGTGTCACAATCATAGTGTCACAATCATCATAGTGTCACAATCATAGTGTCACAATCATAGTGTCACAATCATAGTGTCACAATCATAGTGTCACAATCATAGTGTCACAATCATCATAGTGTCACAATCATAGTGTCACAATCATAGTGTCACAATCATCACAGTGTCAAAATCATAGTGTCACAATCATAGTGTCACAATCATATTGTCACAATCATAGTGTCACAATCATAGTGTCACAATCATCATAGTGTCACAATCATCATAGTGTCACAATCATCACAGTGTCACAATCATAGTGTCACAATCATAGTGTCACAATCATAGTGTCACAATCATCATAGTGTCACAATCATCATAGTGTCACAATCATAGTGTCACAATCATCATAGTGTCACAATCATAGTGTCACAATCATAGTGTCACAATCATCACAGTGTCACAATCATAGTGTCACAATCATAGTGTCACAATCATCATAGTGTCACAATCATCATAGTGTCACAATCATCATAGTGTCACAATCATAGTGTCACAATCATCATAGTGTCACAATCATAGTGTCACAATCATCATAGTGTCACAATCATAGTGTCACAATCATAGTGTCACAATCATAGTGTCACAATCATCATAGTGTCACAATCATCACAGTGTCACAATCGTCATTCATAGTGTCACAATCATCACAGTGTCACAATCATCATAGTGTCACAATCATCACAGTGTCACAATCATAGTGTCACAATCATAGTGTTACTATCATCATAGTGTCACAATCATAGTGTCACATTCATCATAGTGTCACAATCATAGTGTCACAATCATCATAGTGTCACAATCATAGTTTCACAATCATCATAGTGTCACAATCATAGTGTCTCAATCATCATAGTGTCACAATAATAGTGTCACAATCATCACAGTGTCACAATCATAGTGTCACAATCATAGTGTCACAATCATCATAGTGTCACAATCATCACAGTGTCACAATCATAGTGTCACAATCATAGTGTTACTATCATCATAGTGTCACAATCATCACAGTGTCACAATCATAGTGTCACAATCATAGTGTCACAATCATAGTGTTACTATCATCATAGTGTCACAATCATCACAGTGTCACAATCATCATAGTGTCACAATCATAGTGTCACAATCATCATAGTGTCACAATCATCACAGTGTCACAATCATCACAGTGTCACAATCATCACAGTGTCACAATCATCACAGTGTCACAATCATCATAGTGTCACAATCATCACAGTGTCACAATCATCATAGTGTCACAATCATCACAGTGTCACAATCATCATAGTGTCACAATCATCACAGTGTCACAATCATCACAGTGTCACAATCATCACAGTGTCACAATCATCACAGTGTCACAATCATCATAGTGTCACAATCATCACAGTGTCACAATCATCACAGTGTCACAATCATCATAGTGTCACAATCATAGTGTCACAATCATAGTGTTACTATCATCATAGTGTCACAATCATAGTGTCACAATCATAGTGTTACTATCATCATAGTGTCACAATCATAGTGTCACAATCATCATAGTGTCACAATCATAGTGTCACAATCATCACAGTGTCACAATCATCACAGTGTCACAATCATCACAGTGTCACAATCATCACAGTGTCACAATCAGAGTGTCACAATCATAGTGTCACAATCATAGTGTCACAATCATCACAGTGTCACAATCATAGTGTCACAATCATAGTGTCACAATCATCATAGTGTCACAATCATCATAGTGTCACAATCATCATAGTGTCACAATCATAGTGTCACAATCATAGTGTCACAATCATCATAGTGTCACAATCATCATAGTGTGACAAACATCATAGTGTCACAATCATAGTGTCACAATCATCATAGTGTCACAATCATAGTGTCACAATCATCATAGTGTCACAATCATAGTGTCACAATCATAGTGTCACAATCATAGTGTCACAATCATCATAGTGTCACAATCATCACAGTGTCACAATCGTCACAGTGTCACAATCATAGTGTCACAATCATCATAGTGTCACAATCATAGTGTCACAATCATCATAGTGTCACAATCATAGTGTCACAATCATAGTGTCACAATCATCACAGTGTCACAATCATAGTGTCACAATCATAGTGTCACAATCATCATAGTGTCACAATCATCATAGTGTCACAATCATCATAGTGTCACAATCATAGTGTCACAATCATAGTGTCACAATCATCATAGTGTCACAATCATCATAGTGTCACAATCATCATAGTGTCACAATCATAGTGTCACAATCATCATAGTGTCACAATCATAGTGTCACAATCATAGTGTCACAATCATCACAGTGTCACAATCATAGTGTCACAATCATAGTGTCACAATCATCATAGTGTCACAATCATCATAGTGTCACAATCATCATAGTGTCACAATCATAGTGTCACAATCATCATAGTGTCACAATCATAGTGTCACAATCATCACAGTGTCACAATCATCATAGTGTCACAATCATAGTGTCACAATCATCATAGTGTCACAATCATAGTGTCACAATCATCATAGTGTCACAATCATCATAGTGTCACAATCATCATAGTGTCACAATCATAGTGTCACAATCATCATAGTGTCACAATCATAGTGTCACAATCATAGTGTCACAATCATCACAGTGTCACAATCATAGTGTCACAATCATAGTGTCACAATCATCATAGTGTCACAATCATCACAGTGTCACAATCATCATAGTGTCACAATCATCACAGTGTCACAATCATAGTGTCACAATCATAGTGTTACTATCATCATAGTGTCACAATCATAGTGTCACATTCATCATAGTGTCACAATCATAGTGTCCCAATCATCATAGTGTCACAATCATAGTTTCACAATCATCATAGTGTCACAATCATAGTGTCACAATCATCATAGTGTCACAATAATAGTGTCACAATCATCACAGTGTCACAATCATCATAGTGTCACAATCATCACAGTGTCACAATCATAGTGTCACAATCATCACAGTGTCACAATCATCACAGTGTCACAATCATCACAGTGTCACAATCATAGTGTCACAATCATAGTGTCACAATCATAGTGTTACTATCATCATAGTGTCACAATCATAGTGTTACTATCATCATAGTGTCACAATCATAGTGTCACAATCATAGTGTCACAATCATAGTGTTACTATCATCACAGTGTCACAATCATCATAGTGTCACAATCATCACAGTGTCACAATCATCATAGTGTCACAATCATCATAGTGTCACAATCATCATAGTGTCACAATCATAGTGTCACAATCATCATAGTGTCACAATCATCATAGTGTCACAATCATAGTGTCACAATCATCATAGTGTCACAATCATCATAGTGTCACAATCATCACAGTGTCACAATCATCACAGTGTCACAATCATCATAGTGTCACAATCATAGTGTTACTATCATCATAGTGTCACAATCATAGTGTCACAATCATAGTGTTACTATCATCATAGTGTCACAATCATAGTGTCACAATCATCACAGTGTCACAATCATCATAGTGTCACAATCATCACAGTGTCACAATCATAGTGTCACAATCACAGTGTCACATTCATCATAGTGTCACAATCATAGTGTCACAATCATAGTGTCACAATCATCACAGTGTCACAATCATAGTGTCACAATCATCACAGTGTCACAATCATAGTGTCACAATCATCACAGTGTCACAATCATCACAGTGTCACAATCATCATAGTGTCACAATCATAGTGTCACAATCATAGTGTCACAATCATAGTGTTACTATCATCATAGTGTCACAATCATCACAGTGTCACAATCATCATAGTGTCACAATCATAGTGTCACAATCATCATAGTGTCACAATCATCACAGTGTCACAATCATCACAGTGTCACAATCATAGTGTCACAATCATAGTGTCACAATCATAGTGTTACTATCATCATAGTGTCACAATCATCACAGTGTCACAATCATCATAGTGTCACAATCATAGTGTCACAATCATCATAGTGTCACAATCATCACAGTGTCACAATCATCACAGTGTCACAATCATCACAGTGTCACAATCATCACAGTGTCACAATCATCATAGTGTCACAATCATAGTGTCACAATCATCATAGTGTCACTATCATCACAGTGTCACAATCATAGTGTCACAATCATCACAGTGTCACAATCATAGTGTCACAATCATCATAGTGTCACAATCATAGTGTCACAATCATAGTGTCACAATCATAGTGTCACAATCACAGTGTCACAATCACAGTGTCACAATCATCACAGTGTCACAATCATAGTGTCACAATCATAGTGTCACAATCATAGTGTTACTATCATCATAGTGTCACAATCATAGTGTCACTATCATCATAGTGTCACAATCATAGTGTCACAATCATCATAGTGTCACAATCATAGTGTCACAATCATCATAGTGTCACAATCATAGTGTCACAATCATCATAGTGTCACAATCATAGTGTCACAATCATCATAGTGTCACAATCATAGTGTCACAATCATCATAGTTTCACAATCATAGTGTCACAATCATCATAGTGTCACAATCATAGTGTTACTATCATCATAGTGTCACAATCATAGTGTCACAATCATAGTGTCACAATCATCATAGTGTCACAATCATAGTGTCACAATCATAGTGTCACATTCATCATAGTGTTACAATCATCATAGAGTCACAATCATAGTGTCACAATCATAGTGTCACAATCATAGTGTTACTATCATCATAGTGTCACAATCATCATAGTGTCACAATCATAGTGTCACAATCATAGTGTTACTATCATCATAGTGTCACAATCATAGTGTTACTATCATCATAGTGTCACAATCATAGTGTCACAATCATTGTGTCACAATCATAGTGTTACTATCATCACAATGTCACAATCATCATAGTGTCACAATCATCATAGTGTCACAATCATCATAGTGTCACAATCATAGTGTCACAATCATCACAGTGTCACAATCATCATAGTGTCACAATCATAGTGTCACTATCATAGTGTCACAATCATCATAGTGTCACAATCATAGTGTCACAATCATAGTGTTACTATCATCATAGTGTCACAATCATAGTGTCACAATCATAGTTGTACTATCATCATAGTGTCACAATCGTAGTGTCACAATCATCACAGTGTCACAATCATCACAGTGTCACAATCATCACAGTGTCACAATCATCACAGTGTCACAATCATCACAGTGTCACAATCATCACAGTGTCACAATCACAGTGTCACAATCACAGTGTCACAATCATCACAGTGTCACAATCATAGTGTCACAATCATAGTTTCACAATCATAGTGTCACAATCATAGTGTCACAATCATAGTGTAACAATCATCATAGTGTCACAATCATAGTGTCACAATCATAGTGTCACAATCATCATAGTGTCACAATCATCACAGTGTCACAATCATAGTGTCACAATCATAGTGTCACAATCATCACAGTGTCACAATCATCACAGTGTCACAATCATCACTGTGTCACAATCATAGTGTCACAATCATAGTGTTACTATCATCATAGTGTCACAATCATCACAGTGTCACAATCATAGTGTCACAATCATAGTGTCACAATCATAGTGTTACTATCATCATAGTGTCACATTCATCTTAGTGTCACAATCATCACAGTGTCACAATCATCACAGTGTCACAATCATCATAGTGTCACAATCATCACAGTGTCACAATCATCACAGTGTCACAATCATCACAGTGTCACAATCATCACAGTGTCACAATCATCACAGTGTCACAATCACAGTGTCACAATCACAGTGTCACAATCATCACAGTGTCACAATCATAGTGTCACAATCATAGTTTCACAATCATAGTGTCACAATCATAGTGTCACAATCATAGTGTCACAATCATCATAGTGTCACAATCATAGTGTCACAATCATAGTGTCACAATCATAGTGTCACAATCATCATAGTGTCACAATCATCACAGTGTCACAATCATAGTGTCACAATCATAGTGTCACAATCATCACAGTGTCACAATCATCACAGTGTCACAATCATCACAGTGTCACAATCATAGTGTCACAATCATAGTGTTACTATCATCATAGTGTCACAATCATCACAGTGTCACAATCATAGTGTCACAATCATAGTGTCACAATCATAGTGTTACTATCATCATAGTGTCACATTCATCTTAGTGTCACAATCATCACAGTGTCACAATCATCACAGTGTCACAATCATCATAGTGTCACAATCATCACAGTGTCAATCATCACAGTGTCACAATCATCACAGTGTCACAATCATCACAGTGTCACAATCATCATAGTGTCACAATCATAGTGTCACAATCATCATAGTGTCACAATCATCACAGTGTCACAATCATCACAGTGTCACAATCATAGTGTCACAATCATAGTGTCACAATCATAGTGTTACTATCATCATAGTGTCACAATCATCACAGTGTCACAATCATCATAGTGTCACAATCATAGTGTCACAATCATCATAGTGTCACAATCATCACAGTGTCACAATCATCACAGTGTCACAATCATAGTGTCACAATCATAGTGTCACAATCATAGTGTTACTATCATCATAGTGTCACAATCATCACAGTGTCACAATCATCATAGTGTCACAATCATAGTGTCACAATCATCATAGTGTCACAATCATCATAGTGTCACAATCATCATAGTGTCACAATCATCACAGTGTCACAATCATCACAGTGTCACAATCATAGTGTCACAATCATAGTGTTACTATCATCATAGTGTCACAATCATCACAGTGTCACAATCATCATAGTGTCACAATCATAGTGTCACAATCATCATAGTGTCACAATCATCATAGTGTCACAATCATCATAGTGTCACAATCATCACAGTGTCACAATCATCACAGTGTCACAATCATAGTGTCACAATCATAGTGTTACTATCATCATAGTGTCACAATCATCACAGTGTCACAATCATAGTGTCACAATCATAGTGTCACAATCATAGTGTTACTATCATCATAGTGTCACATTCATCTTAGTGTCACAATCATCACAGTGTCACAATCATCACAGTGTCACAATCATCATAGTGTCACAATCATCACAGTGTCACAATCATCACAGTGTCACAATCATCACAGTGTCACAATCATCACAGTGTCACAATCATCACAGTGTCACAATCACAGTGTCACAATCACAGTGTCACAATCATCACAGTGTCACAATCATAGTGTCACAATCATAGTTTCACAATCATAGTGTCACAATCATAGTGTCACAATCATAGTGTCACAATCATCATAGTGTCACAATCATAGTGTCACAATCATAGTGTCACAATCATAGTGTCACAATCATCATAGTGTCACAATCATCACAGTGTCACAATCATAGTGTCACAATCATAGTGTCACAATCATCACAGTGTCACAATCATAGTGTCACAATCATAGTGTTACTATCATCATAGTGTCACAATCATCACAGTGTCACAATCATAGTGTCACAATCATAGTGTCACAATCATAGTGTTACTATCATCATAGTGTCACATTCATCTTAGTGTCACAATCATTACAGTGTCACAATCATCACAGTGTCACAATCATCATAGTGTCACAATCATCACAGTGTCAATCATCACAGTGTCACAATCATCATAGTGTCACAATCATCACAGTGTCACAATCATCACAGTGTCACAATCATAGTGTCACAATCATAGTGTTCCTATCATCATAGTGTCACAATCATCACAGTGTCACAATCATAGTGTCACAATCATAGTGTCACAATCATAGTGTTACTATCATCATAGTGTCACATTCATCTTAGTGTCACAATCATTACAGTGTCACAATCATCACAGTGTCACAATCATCATAGTGTCACAATCATCACAGTGTCAATCATCACAGTGTCACAATCATCACAGTGTCACAATCATCACAGTGTCACAATCATCATAGTGTCACAATCATAGTGTCACAATCATCATAGTGTCACAATCATCACAGTGTCACAATCATCACAGTGTCACAATCATAGTGTCACAATCATAGTGTCACAATCATAGTGTTACTATCATCATAGTGTCACAATCATCACAGTGTCACAATCATCATAGTGTCACAATCATAGTGTCACAATCATCATAGTGTCACAATCATCACAGTGTCACAATCATCACAGTGTCACAATCATAGTGTCACAATCATAGTGTCTCAATCATAGTGTTACTATCATCATAGTGTCACAATCATCACAGTGTCACAATCATCATAGTGTCACAATCATAGTGTCACAATCATCATAGTGTCACAATCATCATAGTGTCACAATCATCATAGTGTCACAATCATCACAGTGTCACAATCATCACAGTGTCACAATCATCACAGTGTCACAATCATAGTGTCACAATCATAGTGTCACAATCATCATAGTGTCACAATCATCATAGTGTCACAATCATCACAGTGTCACAATCATAGTGTCACAATCATCACAGTGTCACAATCATAGTGTCACTATCATAGTGTCACAATCATCATAGTGTCACAATCATAGTGTCACAATCATAGTGTCACAATCATAGTGTCACAATCACAGTGTCACAATCACAGTGTCACAATCATCATAGTGTCACAATCATAGTGTCACAATCATCACAGTGTCACAATCATCACAGTGTCACAATCATAGTGTCACAATCATAGTGTTACTATCATCATAGTGTCACAATCATCACAGTGTCACAATCATCATAGTGTCACAATCATCACAGTGTCACAATCATCATAGTGTCACAATCATCATAGTGTCACAATCATCATAGTGTCACAATCATAGTGTCACAATCATCACAGTGTCACAATCATCATAGTGTCACAATCATCATAGTGTCACAATCATAGTGTCACAATCATCACAGTGTCACAATCATAATGTCACAATCATCACAGTGTCACAATCATCACAGTGTCACAATCATCATAGTGTCACAATCATCACAGTGTCACAATCATCACAGTGTCACAATCATCACAGTGTCACAATCATCACAGTGTCACAATCATCATAGTGTCACAATCATAGTGTCACAATCATCACAGTGTCACAATCATAGTGTCACAATCATCACAGTGTCACAATCATCACAGTGTCACAATCATAGTGTCACTATCATAGTGTCACAATCATCATAGTGTCACAATCATATTGTCAAAATCATCATAGTGTCACAATCATCATAGTGTCGCAATCATAGTGTCACAATCATCATAGTGTCACAATCATCACAGTGTCGCAATCATCACAGTGTCACAATCATAGTGTCACAATCATCACAGTGTCACAATCATCACAGTGTCACAATCATAGTGTCACAATCATCATAGTGTCACAATCATCATAGTGTCACAATCATCATAGTGTCACAATCATCACAGTGTCACAATCATCATAGTGTCACAATCATAGTGTCACAATCATAGTGTCACAATCATAGTGTCACAATCATAGTGTCACAATCATCACAGTGTCACAATCATAGTGTCACAATCATAGTGTCACAATCATCATAGTGTCACAATCATCACAGTGTCACAATCATAGTGTCACAATCATCATAGTGTCACAATCATCACAGTGTCACAATCATCACAGTGTCACAATCATAGTGTCACAATCATAGTGTCACAATCATCACAGTGTCACAATCATAGTGTCATAATCATAGTGTCACAATCATCACAGTGTCACAATCATAGTGTCACAATCATCATAGTGTCACAATCATAGTGTCACAATCATCATAGTGTCACAATCATAGTGTCACAATCATAGTGTCACAATCATCATAGTGTCACAATCATCATAGTGTCACAATCATCACAGTGTCACAATCATCATAGTGTCACAATCATCACAGTGTCACAATCATTGTGTCACAATCATCATAGTGTCACAATCATAGTGTCACAATCATAGTGTCACAATCATAGTGTCACAATCATAGTGTCACAATCATCATAGTGTCACAATCATCACAGTGTCACAATCATCATAGTGTCACAATCATCATAGTGTCACAATCATAGTGTCACAATCATCATAGTGTCACAATCATCATAGTGTCACAATCATAGTGTCACAATCATCACAGTGTCACAATCATCACAGTGTCACAATCGTAGTGTTACAGTCATCACAGTGTCACGATCATTGTAGTGTCATGATTGTAGTGTCACAATCATAGTGTCACAGCCAAAAATTCCCTAACTAGCTACAATTCTTAGCGTCCTTGTTTGTCCCCCTCTCTGGCTCCAGCATCTAGTCTTCCCGCCCCAGGCTCACCCGAGGCCTGTGGTGGCCTTTGTTGTGTATCTACTGCTGGTGTTGATATCACCAACTCCAATGTATTGAGCATCCTTTGTGTGTGAATCACCTTACATCAGTTATCTCAGTCCACATGGCAGCTCTGGGGCACTGGAAATCGTCCACCCATTTCACAGAATGGGAAATACCTCAGGAGTCAGGCTGCTGGCTTCCGTGACATTCCGCAGCAAGGAAACGGGGAGCCAGGATTTACCCAAGGTCTCCCCGAGGGAACCTAGGTGACCTCAGATCCATCCCAAAGCAATAAGGGACTTGGGAAGGACCAGAGGTCAGTCAGTCCATCCAATACAGGACGTGGTCTTCCGCGGGCCACAGACAGATCACACAGTCCGGTTCTGCATGTCAAAGTGGCTTCAGATCCCCAGCTGGCTGTGGACAGGGCAGCAAGCACTCAAATGCCAAAGCTGACCTCATCAGCTACTTTGAAATGCGTTATGACGTCAGTGGCAGTCACTGTAGACTTGCTGTGCTCCCAATGGTACCTGCTTTGCTGCCCTATGCAGCCTAGGGAGTCTTTTGTGGCTTTGATCAGGGACAGCCAGGTCCCAAATGGCATTCACAGAGAATAGGCACACAGACATCCTGGTTGTTAAGATCTGCAGATGTATTATGAACATTTGTTATGTTCATTGTATTTTCATAAATGAAAAAAATATAATAAATGAAGCCCTGTTCCTTTAAGGCTCCTCTCTGTGCTCTCTGCAGCCCCTCCCTTCCTTATCCTCCCTATTTTGGCATTTTCATTTGGGAGAGGTCTCCATCTCCCTTATTTACATGTGAAAAAACTTGAAGCATCATGTGGTGCAGGTTCGGGCAGACCCTGAATTCCATTCAATTCTCATTTCCTCTCTGACAGTGGCCATTGAATCAATCATGTTCTCCCTGCCCTCTCTCTGACCACCTCCAAGATCCCGAATCGCTTTTCATCTCAGGTGTCAATCACCCTCAGACCATGTCCAGTTTTCATTACCAGCAGGCTGTCACATGACCTGCTAATCTGTCACTTTCTGACAGCGGTTAGTGTGCCAATTGATTTAATTAGCAATCAATTAGCTTGTTACTATTGGAAGTAATTACCTTTTATAGAGAGGAGAGTGCAGCTGGCGAGGGTAATAAAACTGCACGAAATGAAACTGTCTCGTTCCCTCTGCAGTGGGGTAGCTGCTACACCCGGGCTGGCCACATTATGGGTGACATACACATGTTTTGAATAGTCTCCAGGGAGGCATTACCCCTCTTTGGGTGCAAAACCTCTCTGCCATGGATATTACTAGACTGTGTGTGTATTAAAGGGTGATGACTGGGTTACTGGCTTGGGTTCAGTCTCATGATATAAACTTTTCAAAAGGCTGATGTTTTGAAGCAGATATACCTAGGTTCCAGAATCAGTAAGGTCCAGAGACAGTAAGTGACTTGTTCAAGGTCACACACAGGTAGCAAGTGTTAAGCCAGCTTCCTGACTTCTGGCATGTTCCCATATATCTGGAGGGGACCACTTTATACCTATGAGACCACAGGTCATGCAAACCTGCATCAAAAACCCTGGGGTGGGGGACAAAATGCGCACATCCCAGGAGAAGATCCTCGTGACACTGTGAGAGACCCTATGGAGGCCCAGGCTATGGTTTGGTGGGCGAGAATTCTTGTTAGGCAAGTGCTAAGACCTGAGTTCAAGTCTTCCATAGCCATAGGAAGCTGGGGTGCTGGCAAGCGACAGAAACTCTAGCACTGAGGAAGTAGAGGACAGGCAGATCTTGGGCACCCGCTCAGTGGCCAGCCAGCCTGCTTGAAACAGGGAGCTCAGGTTTCCTGAGAAGCCCTGTCTGAAAGCAAGACATTGGGGAATGACAAAGGAGAACACTGCCTGTCCTTCTCTGGCCTCTGTAGGCATGCATACCAACACACATGTGCAGAGAAAGGGAGGGAGGGAGGAGAGAACATACAACATAGAAAGGCATACAACAGCAAGACTGGCACCCTGTAGTCTAGGTGGCAGGGGCAGTAGCGACAGCAGCCGCTTGGGATCTGATTGTCTCTTCTTCTTCTTGAATATACATGCTAAACCGCCCCGACTGTGGTTCCTGACCCAGGGCTACAGTCCATTTCCTGCACTTTCACTGTTAAATTCAGCCTCCAAACTGGTCCCCAGGCACGCGATGACTCGCTACATTAGCTCTGTGGTGAGCAGCAGAAGCTGTAATGAGATGACGAAGGAGCCCCAGGTTCCATTCATCATCCTGCTTGCTCCAATGGAAGCGTTCTTTTATCAGCGCTATTGCTACTGATGTCATCACAGGAGGCATAAATCACCTCACCGGTGACAGGGTCCTATTAAGGGTCATGGCCTAAGATCATTATTGACAAATTAAAGATCACGCTTGGCAATTTTTGTAGGCCGGCCCTCAATTGGGGGTACGGCCTGCTTCCTCTATCTACTTGGAAATTAAATAGTCATTTAGAGTCCTGAACAGCCGTGTGGAATTAATTCAGACCACCAGTCACCTCTTTCCCCGCTGAGTTGAGAATGGCACATTTCTCAGGCAAAGGAGGTGCTCCTAGTGAGGTTTTTTTTTCCCCTTATAGTCAGCTTTCCTTATTTCCAAAGCTGTGGGGACACACATATGACATTCTGAAGTGTAGAATGGCATATCAGGATTTGGTTCCCAGACAGACAGACAGAAGCTTGTTAGCAAGCCACTGGGAAGTCTCATGTTTCTGAAGGAAGTCTCGGTGTAACGCGATGGCAAAAGGCCTTTCTGGGGAGTGGATGAAGCTCAGAGGAGTGAAAAAGGTAAGAGCTCATAGAACCATCTTTTCTTCAAGCCGGCGCCCCACACTACAAGATGGCATCCCCTTTTCTGTGAAGCGAGATGAGCGTGCCCTTATGCTTTCAAGAGTGAACACCACCATCGCCTTCCTCCCTATCTTTCCAAAGAGACTTTGAGAAGAGTTATCTAGGCATGGATGCAACTTCAGGGTTTCATGATACGCAGACAGGTGTTGGCGGGGTTCTGACAGGCCATGAGTCATTTGGGAGACCGTGGTCCTAAATGGTACTGAAAGGCGTTTTTAAAAGACTTGAATAAATATCACAGCAGGCCCCTGGTTGGAAAGAGTCAATATTGTTAGGAAGTCAGCTTGTTCTGAATGAACTCTTAACTTTGATGGAATTCTGCATCAGTTTTATAGATAGATGTCTGTCAGTGCATGTGTTTGTGTGTGAATACGTGTGTGTATGTGTGCGTGTGCGCATATGTGTGTGTGCATGTATGCACACATGTGCATGTTGGAGGGAGGCCATGCCCACTAACATACGAACAATGATTCTGGGAAAAGAGTAAACCAGGAAAACTGGCAAGAAAGCTCCAGAAAGTGATTGAAAGGAAAATGCTCCAACAGACTCGAAGTGTCCTACAAACCAGTGGTAATGGAAATGGTATGGTGATCATGCATAAATAGACAAGTCAGAAAAGGTCAGAGGTACAGAAAGAAAGCCCAGAAACAAAAACAAGCCACATTTGAAGACTTGGCACATGAAAAATGGCAATTCAGAAAGGAGTTTGATCTCTCTTTCTACCTTCTGGGTTCTGGGGCTTGAGCTCAGAGTGCCAGACTTGGTGACATGCCCCTTACCTCCCGAGCCCATCAGTTCATATACTAGAGAAGATGTGAGTAGTCTGGTCACTGACATAAAAGCTATGTTTTCAAGAAATGTTAAAATTATGAATTTGTTCCTCATCTTTTTAAAGAAGTCTTTAAAAATACAAATCTAAGGGCAGCCATATGGCTCAGCCAATTAAGGCAGGTGTTTAGCACTAAGTCCAACAACCCTAATTCCAGTCTCAGAAGCCGTGAGGTAGGAGAGAGTTGACTCACAAACTGTCCTCTGATCTCCACAGGCACACTGCTGTGTCATGCACACAATAAATAAATCAATAAATAAACAGAGTACATGATACTTAAGCAATCAGCTGTGGTGGCACATGTCTTTAATTCTAGCACTCAGAGTACAGAGGCAGCTGCATCTTCATACATTTGAGGCCAGTTTGACCTACATAGCAAGTTCTAGGACAGCCAAGACGATATAGTGAGACCCTGTCTGCTCCTACAGTTATGTCTTTGCTCCACCATCACCGAATATAACCTTCTGAAACCACAAACCCAGTTCAAAGCTTTCTTTATCAGTTGCCTTGGGCATGGTGGTTAGTCACAAAAGTAACTCAGGGAGAAGCTGGTACCAGGAAGTGGACTATTGCTGTGATAGATGCGACCACAGATGTCTGTGGCTTGGAGTTTGGGTGTTTTGTTTGCTTGTTTAATGTGGAAAATTTTGAGAATTTGACGTAAAAAAGCAGTTGAAAGCTGTAAATGAGGCTTAACAGGCCATCGTAGTAAGAACTTTGAAGAAAATAGTGCTGAAAGCAGTGTGGGCTATGAAGGAGGAAAACAATATTAACAACTGGGCTACAGACCATCCTTGAGATGTTTTGGCAGAGAATGTGGCTGCTTTTTGCCCTTGTTGTAAAAGTTTATCTATGGATTTATATGAGACCCTAATATTGACTCTGGTGCATGGTTGTTAGTAATCACGTTTGTGCAGGTGGAACAAAAAATAATAAAAAATATGTAGTTTGAAGAGAAAACAAAAACACATGGCCAAGGTTTGTGCTGAAAGAGATAAGGGGATCAAGGCAAGGTGTGATTTGTAATGGGATGATGGGAAGGGTACCCTCAGGCAAGGTCATACGTAGGACCTTTCCAACTTGTGCAAAGAAAAGGCCTAAGGAATTTTCTGCTCTTAAAAACCAACAGCAAAGAAAAGCTTCTATGAATGTGAACCGAGGCGGCAGCCATACGTGGTAGTGCCACCACATGGCTCTGGTGTTCCAATCCTAAAGGCTGCATGGATAAAGGGGCCGTCGAGTCCTCTTCTGTGGTCAAGGGAAGCCACTGAAGCCAAGCAATGTGTGGGGGTCAATACCTGCATGAAGGCCCTGAGAGTCATTACTTAAAGCCTGAAGTGAAGCCAGGATTGCACTGGAGACCCCAAGATCTAAGAGACGGGTGATGTCTGCCAAGGAGAACTGCACACAGGAAGTGGAATCAGCCAAAGAGATATATTCAGGCAGCGAAACTGAGTAAAGGGAGCCAGCTAAACCTTTTGATATCAAACATGAAACTACAGGTTTTGAAGTTTTCCCTGTGAGGTCTCAATTTGCTTTGGCCTAGTGTTTCCTCACCATGGCTTCATTTCTCCCTTTTGGAATGGCAATATATATTCTGTGCCATTGTATGTTGGAAGTGTGAAATATTTATTAACAGAGGAATTAGAATTAATAGATTGTCGTAAGTTTCAAAAGTAACTTTGAACTTTGGACTTTCAATTAGTGTTGAGACTGAATGAATATAGGGACTTTCAGAGTTGGATTACATACATTTTACATGACGGGGGCCAGGGAGTGATCTATAGTAGCTTGAATAAGAATGATTCTCATAGGCTCACATGTTTGAATGCTTGCTCTCCAGTTGATGGAACTATTTGAGAAGTATTACAAAGTATGGCTTTGTTGGATTAGAAGGTGTGTTACTGGGGGACAGCTTTGAGGTTTCAAAAGATTCGCTCTATTCTCAGCATGCTCTGTTTCTCCTATCAAGATGTGGGCTCTCACCTGTTCCTGTCCCCATGATCTTTCTCTGCCATCAGTGATTCTAACCCTCTGAAACTATAAGTTCAATTAAAACTTTCTTCTGCACGTTGCCTTGGTCATGATGTTTTATCACAACGATAGAAAAGTGGATAAGACACCTGCCATACATAAAGTCCTAGGCTTCGTCCCCATTGTGTGTCAGAGCCTGGAGCATATGATACTTGGTTAAAAAAAACTATAAAGAAATAAAAATGAGAGATTCAATTACATAAAGATTAGACATACAGTAAGAAGGCTCAGAGAGCAAAGGTGCCTGCTGCCAATTTCCCTTATGAAAATAAATGCAAAAATTTTCAATAAAATCTTGCAAACCAAATCAAGAACACATCAAAAAGTTCATCCACCATGATCAAGTAGGCTTCATTGCAGAGATTCATGGGTGGAACAATATACAAAACTTGATGTAGGAGGGTCTTCGATTGATCTGTTGTTTCATTGGTTAATTAATAAAGAAAACTGCTTGACCTGATAGGTCAGAACATAGGTTGGAGGGGAAGACAGAACAGTATGCTGAGAGAAAGAAAGCAGAGTCAGGCAACTGCTATGAAGCTCCAGCCCGGATGGACATAAGTTAGAATCTTCTTGGTAAGCCACGACCCCGTGGTGATACACAGATTACTAGATATGGGTTAAAGCAAGATATGAGAGTTAGCCAAGAAGAGGCTGGATATAATGGGCCAGGCAGTGTTTAAATGAATACAGTTTGTGTGTTGTTATTTCTGGGGCTAAGCTAGTCCTGTGGGATCTGGGCGGGACAAAAAGCAGGCCTGCTCACCTCATCACTACAATAAATCAATAAATATAATCTACTACATAAATAAAATGAAAAACAAAATCCACACAATTATCTGTTCAATGCAGAAAAGGTCTTTAATAAAATCAAACAACACTTCATAATAAAAGCCCTGGAGAGATTAAGGATACAAAGGAAATACCTCAACACAATAAAGAAATTTTACAGTAAGTCTATAGCCCACATCAACTTAATTGGAAAGAAACTCAAAGCAGTTCCATTAAAACAAGATGTCCACCCTTTCCATATATATTCAATATAGAACTTGAAGTCTTAGCTAAAGCAAATAAAACAACTGAAGGATATTGAAGAGATACAAATTGAAAAAGTAGAATCTAAAATATCTTTATTTGCAGATGATATGATAGTATACATAAGTGATCCTAAAAATTGCATCAGCGAATGTCCATAGCTGATAAAACACTTGCAGCAAAGTAGCTAGATGCAAAATTAATTCACAAAAATCAGTAGCCCTCCTATATACAAGTGACAAATGGACTGAAAATGAAATGAGGCAAACACCTTTCACAACAGCCTCACATAATATAAAATATCCTGGGGTAAACCTAAGCAAGCAGTGAAAGTCTTGTGCCTGATTAAAAAAAAAAACTTCAAGATATTGAAGAAGAAAACATAGAAAGATCTCCCATGCTCATTGGCTGATAGAATTATTATAACAAAAATGACTAACTTACCAAAAGCAATCTACATCAATGCAATCCCCATCAAAATTCCAACCCAATTCTTCACGTATCTCTAAAGTTTAATTTTTAACTGAAATGGAAACACAAAAAACGCTGTATATCTGAAACAACCCTAAACAAACAAAAAGCTAATGGAGGCCTCCCCATCCCTGATTTCAAGTTGTACTGTAGAGTTACAGTAATAAAACCCACATGGCATTGGCACAAACCCACGTTAGTCAATGGAATCAAACTGAAGACACAGACATAAACCCACACACCTGTGGACACCTGATTTTTGACAACGATGCCAGAAATACACACTGGAAAAAACACATCATCTTCAACAAGTAGTGCTGGTTAAACTGTATACCTGCATGTAGAGGAATCCAAACAGATTCGTGTTTATCACTCTGCACAAAACTTAACTTCAAATGGATCAAATACCTCAACATAAAACCAGATATCCTGAACATGATAGAAAAGAAAGTAAGAAATAGTATTGAACTCATTGGCACAAATAAAGACTTTTCGAACAGAAAACTATTAGCATAGGCACTAAGATCAATAATTAATAAATGGGACTTCATGGAACTGAGAAGCTTTTGCATGGCAAAGAACACGGCCATTCAGACAAAGCAGCAGTCTACAGAATGGGAAAGAATTTACTAACTAATAATCCAATAAAGAACTATATATCAAGAAAACAAATAACTCAATTAAAAATGGGTTACATATCTAAACAGAGAATTCTCAAAGGAAGAAACTCAAATAGCTGAGAAACACTTAAAGAAATGTGTAACAACATTAGTCATAAGGGAAATGCAAATCAAAGCTGCTTTGAGATTTCATCTTACACCTGTCAGAATGGCTAAGATCAATAAAACAAGTGACAGCTCATGCTGGCAGGGATGTGTAGTAAGGTGAACACTCATTCATTGCCGCTACACCACTATGGAAATCAGTGTGGCATTTTCTCAGGAAGATGGAAATCGATCTATCTCAAGACCCAGCTACTCCACTCTTGTGTATATACCCAAAGGATGCTTCATCCTACCACAAATACTCTTACTCAGCCATGTTCATTACTGCTCTTTTAATGTCCCCAGAAATTAGAAATGTAGGTATCCCTCAACAAAAAAGCAGATAAGGAAATCGGGGTACTTTTACACAATGGAGTATTGCTCAGCTGCCCCCCAAAATAAAATCTTTAAAATTGCATTTAATGAATGGAACCAGAAAACTATCAGCCCGAGTAAGATATCCCAGACTGAGAAAGACAAATATGGCACATATTTACATATATGTGAATATCAACTATTAAGTCAATGATAACCAATCTACAATTCACAGAACCACAGTGTTTATAAGTGAATAAGAGGAATAGATAGATCTTGTTAGGAAAAGGAAACAGAATAAATAGGTATATATGGGTGGACCTGAAAAGGGGACATCAAATGGGGAGGGGCAAGGGAGAGGAAGATGAGGGAGGAAACACAGGGAGAAACAGTTAAAATTAAGAATCATTTGAGAGGTATTTTAAAAACTTACTACAGTAGAAACTTCCTAAAGTGTATACATATATGAAGGTGATCTAAATGGAATTTCCAAATAATGGGGGAGATAAGAGTTCCAACTGGCCTTCTCTTGTCCCCCAATGAATTTCCTGTACTGGGATTGGGTTACAGCTAATCAAGTTTTTGGCCAAATTCATCCTATAGGAATCTTTGAACAACCCAGACTGTTGCCAAGATTGTAGGTTGTTCTCTAGAAATTGACAGCAAAGCCCCATAGATGAAGACAATACTTACACAACTCATTGAAGGTTGAGTTGAGCTGGTGCCTACACTGAGCCTTCACCCTTAGGTTCTAGCTTCTTTGGTACAGGAAGGTAATCTGCACTGCTACAGAGAGATATAAACACTAACCCAGCCACAAAACCTTTCATCTACAATGGTGCTCTGCCTGCAAGACATGCTAGGGCAATGGTGTCACAAAGCTTGTGGGAATAACCAACCAATACCTGATTGGACTTAATGCCTACAAGAGGTGGAATCCATACTTGACACTGCTTTGGTGACCAAGAACCCAAGACTAGATATCCCAGAGACCTAGGATAAAGCCAAATACTACTGGCCAAAACCCAAAATATAGTGACTCCTGTCTTAGCTGGGGTTACCATTGCTGTGGTAAATCACCATGACCAATGCAAAACTTGTTGAGAAAAGGATTGATTTATTTGGCTTATACTTCCATATCACTGTTCATCATTGAAGGAAGTCAGGTCAGAACTCAGTAGAGCAGGAACCTCAAGGCAGGAGTTGATGCAGAGGCCATGGAGGGGTGTTGCTTATTGGCTTGGTCCCCATGACTTGCTCAGTTTGCTTTCTTATAGAACCCAGGACCACCTGCCCAGGGATGGAACCACCCACAAAAGACTTTGCCCTCCCACATCAAACACAAATTAAGAAAATGTCTTACAGCTGGATCTTATTGAAGCTTTTTCTCAATTGAGTAGCCCCCCTTTCAGCAAACTTTAGTTTTTGTTGGGTTGATGTACTAGCCAGTACACTCCTAATGCTAATAACCTGCTGTTCTTATAGATCAGTGCCTTGTTCAACCATCATCAGAGAAGCTTCCTCCTACAGCAGATGGGAAGAAACAGAGAGGACTCATGGTCAGACATCATGCAGAGAGTGAGAGACATTGGAACATTCAGTCCTAAATGGGACTTCTTCATCAGATCATTCCCCTCAGAGCTCAGAGAACCCTGGAGAAGAGGAGGCAGAAAGAGTGTAAGAGCCTGGGGAATGAAGGACACCCTTTTAGTCAACATGACCAAAGCTCATATGAACTCACAAAGACTGGACTCACAGGACATGTAGGGGTCTGCACCAGATGGGGTCCTAGAGCTGAAAGGAGAAGTGGACATAGCTTGAACTCACCAGAAGGACTTTCTGAATAGGGTCATTAGGACAAGCAAGTAATAAATGGGACCTCATGAAATGATTCCAGATTTTAAAGATATATTGTGCGTATAATGTGTGTGTGGGTTTAGGCACTGTTTGTGTGTGGAGGTCAGAGGACAACTTTATGGAGTTGATTGTGTCCTTCCACCTTTACATGGGTTCTGGGGATTGAACTCTGGTCACCAGGATTACAGTCCAAGGACCAGTACCTACTGAGCCATCTTGCTAGACCCATTGTTATTTTTCATAAAAGGAAGCATGGGAACAAATCAAAATTCAGCAGGGATTTACTAGTTCAAAAAGTTTAGATTACTTTTATGAAAAAATTAATATTTTTGAACAAGAAATGTATTGCAAAATAAAAGAATATGTAGGTGTGGGGCTGGAGAGACAGCTTAGCAGTTAAACAATGCCTTCTGCTCTTAGACAAGACATGAGTTTTGTCTCCAGCAGATACATCAGGTGGTTTATGACCACCTGCAGTTCCACCTCCAGGAGTCCATTGCCCTCCGTAGGCAACCCCGGTGGCACATGTGCACATACACAGAATTAAAACTCAAAAGAAATCTCTTTTGAAAAGAATGTACATGCTTGCATGAGGTGAAACACATGTGTAAATCTATTAATACACGTACTTGTGCATGAACACACACACATATATATACATGCACATTCATACACATAAGCATAGACATACACACCGATAATTAGAAATTTGGTAGACCTTCATCTGAATATACACTTTAATCTACTTCAATTTGAATATGGTTATGAGTTGGGGTGCCTTATATTAAAATTTTCTTTCTTGAAAAGCAGAGCAAATGATAATTTTGCTTATATAGGCAAACTGTATGTGGAAAGAAAATATTAACTAGCAATGTAATAAAGAAGTGATTTCTTTTGGGGCCTTAAGCTCAAATCTTCAAATTTGCACTGTTTCCTTGTGGAATTATTTGATCAAACTGAAATGAAAATCAAAATATCTAACTGGGTCTGGTCAGTCATCCCAGTTGCTCCAGACAATGCCAGGGCCTTCCAATCTTTTGCAAGAGAATAAAGTAACCATAATAGTCGGAACCTGGGAGCGGGGGTGGGTGGGTATCCATTCAGTCATTCTCCTCAGAGTAACTGGGAACCTTTGCTTACTTCACTCAGCCTCCTGGTAAGACCAGTCGTTCATATCCAGAGTTTTACTCCAATAGGAGCAACAAAGAAACAAAGACCAAGGCAGCCTGCTGGGAGAGGGCCATAGGACAAAAGACTGAGGCTTACCTCAAGAGGGGACTCAAAACATGGTTCAGGTGAAGACACAAGAAGTATGGCCATGAATGTTGCCCACTGCTGAAATTTCAGGTTGGATTGTGTGTATGTGCCTGTATGCTGTGTGTATGTGCCTGTATGCTGTGTGTATGTGCCTGTATGCTGTGTGTATGTGTGTGTGAATGCAAAAAGGCCAGAACTATCATTCCTCAGAAGCAAGGTTTGGCTATTAACCTCAAAGCCCACTTCCTTTGGCCAATTTCCTTGGGCAAGGCTCTGCCTCCCGAAGCAGCACCACCAACTAGAGCGAACACGTGAGTCTGTGGGGAATATTACACATCTGAACTATAACGTGTGTCCATTGGAAGCAGCCCTTCACTTCATACCGGTATTCTAGCCCCACTGTCTTGTTGGAGGGATTAGAGAATGAGAGGAAAGGGATTCTGTGGAGCTAAGTCTGATGACATGAGGTCACTTGCACCTCACTCTCCCAATGGTTCCAGGATCTAGAAGGAAGAAGGGGCTCTGTTTGGAGGGGCTGAAAGAGAGATACAGAACTGATATCCCAGAGCCACTCACCCTGGACAGGAAGGAGTCCCAGCACATATAATGGTGGTCACAGACGGAGTTCCCAGAAGCAATGAGTGTTGGGGTTGAAGTGAGAGAATGCAGACAATATGGTTCTGGCAGCCTTGGGTGTAGGGAGCGGCAAGCAGCCTAAAACTCACTCTGTCCAGCTCAGTGTCCAGCTTATACAACTTCTTTTCTGCATTTCTTTCTCACCCCCTCCTCTGCTTTCCTTATCCCTCCTCCTCTTTCTCTCTCTTCCTTCTCCATCATCTTCCTTCCTCCTCCATGATGTTCTCACTCTCTGTGGCTGCCTCTCCATCGCACCTCCTTCTCACTTCTCCCTCCCTCCTCCTCCTCCTCCTCCTCCTCCTCCTCCTCCTCCTCCTCCTCCTCCTCCTCCTCCTCCTCCTCCTTCTGTTCCTCTCCTGACACCCCCATGGAGTCTGAGCCAGTGATAACCAAACAGATTAACCAAGGAATGTGTGGATGGTAAAACAGAGCCAAGAATGAGCTGTCCTGAAGCCTCAGTAGCTTTGGAAGTAACAGTGGGCTGCTGGGTGCAGCTGGCCAGGAGAACCAGGTTGAGGCCCAGGTGCCAGGGAGCACCATGTGCATTCACAGGAACTTGGTAGAAATTCATTCTGTTGGAAGCAGTTTGAAGAGTGATAAATAAGGTAGGTACTCCCTACCTCCAACCAATGGTGGGGCAGCTCTCCTAGGGTTCCCACATCTCACCTGGTTTCAATTACAGGGGAGAAAAAAATGAGCACCAGAATGAAGTTCAAAGTGAATGTGGTTGAGAATATTAACTTGTAATATTAAAAATTAACTTTAATATTGCCTTAAAATGATATAAGATAGCATGCAAAAGGGAATAAACTCTCATAATTTTATGTCTTTTTGAAGTTATTTGCATTAATACCCCCCTCCATTTTTACCTTAGGTATAAGGACACAATTTCCTGTGCCATTTCTCAGTGACCTAAAATGCTTTGAGGATGCATTCATAGTAGTAAATATGGTGTGCTGAAAGTATGAAAATGGATTCATTTATATTTGTGTATAAAAGTCACATATTTTGTGAATTTCCAAATAAAAATTCTTATATATCAAATTGTTCTGTATATAAAATTCTTTGTTTTCAAAACTAGGATGAAACCTTACTTCCATTCTTCAAACTGCTTGCAGTCTTAACATATATGAGTATTTCTACCAATACATGGAAGTTTTCTTTGTTCTTATTCATGGCTATACCGTTTCACATTGATGGAATCAGTACAGTATAATCAGTGTATTATTGTCTCTTGTTGTTAGCCTTAACTGTCAACTTGACACACAGCCTAGAAGGGAATCTCAGTTTAGGGATTACCCAGATCAGACTGGATGTGGGTATTTCTCTGGGGAATTGTCTCGATTGTCAATTGACATAGGAGAACTAGCCCACCATGGGTGGTATCATTCCCTGGGCAGGAAGGTAATCCAGGGTTTTATAAGAAAGTTACCTAAGAATGAGTCTATGAGGAGCCAGCAAGTAGTGGTATACTTCAAGTTCCTGCTTGAGTTCCTGCCCTGACTTCCCTCAATGATGGACTATGACCTGGAGGTGTAAGCTAAAATAAACACTATCCTTTCCTGAATTGCTTTTGGTCAGTGTGTTTTATCCCAGCGAGATAAAGGAGTTTTTAATTCAATAGATGGATATCAGAATCTACTCTCACTTTCTCCCAGTGAGTCACTAGTTCTCTTACATTATCAATTTAACCAATTATGCTTTTCTGCATATGTGTTTGGTTGGGTCAGTTTATCCCTAATACTTCCCCCCTAAAAATTTGGAGAAAATTGAGGCTGGGACAGTGATTACCAAAATATGGTCCCTGCCATTCTAAGCCTCCCTCCCTAAGCCCATTCATATCAAAACCACCCACAGCGACATTGATGTACTCTAACACCTGCACAGTTTCAGTTTAGATGGGTGCATGCTGGTGTCAGCCCCAGCACTTGCGGATGTCCTTGTTTTGATGACTAGTGAACTTTGTGATGGTGTATTCCTGTACTTCAACTTCCTAATAGAGGAAATATTGGATATGAGCCACAAAAGCTAACACTTTTTTGGGGATTCTCAGTGATTTTGAAGAGTGTAGGGACTGGAGATGTGACTCCATGAGTAAAATGCTTGCTGTGCCACCATGAGAACCAGAAGTCAGATCTTAGCACCCATTTAAGCCCTGGGTGGGTTTTATGGCCTAGCAGTTGTGCCAGAATTTGAAAGGTGGAGAACAGGATCCCTGTGCTCAGCAGCCAGCCTGCCTCGCCTAATCAGTGAGTTCCGGATCAATGGGGGATTCTACTTCAAAAATAAAAATAATAAAAATGTGGTCAGCAACTGAGGACCAACACCCGTGATTGTTCTATGGCCTCACACGTGTGTGCACACACACACAAATGCACGCACACACACACACACACACACAAAGCACAAAGACTGATTTGATCAATCTGCAATTTGTCTATCCTAAATTGAAGCATCATTGCTTCTAATTCCTGAGATTTGTAGTGAATGCTGCTCTGGTAGTGGGGGCTACTCCTGGTCCAGCTTTGTGTTTCTAACTCATCCCCTTGCTCTCTAGGCAAGGTCAGTGTGTGTGAGGAGGTGACTTTGGGGAAGAGATGCAGTCAGGCTCATTTCTTTTCTGGCTGGTGGTGCACACTTCACCATGGGATAACAGTGGGGATCTGGCCTTTAAAACTCAGCCTGGTGCCACTAAACCATGGCAGTTTCCAGGACTGCCTGTTGGAGCTCAACCTAGCCAGCACAAGGAGATGTCATAAAATGAGATGGGACAGTTTCTCGAGCTCTGAAGGGACTATCGTTCCATGTTGCTTATTCAGTGACTAAATTATCTTCAGAGCCTCCCAGCAAATAGCTCATATATTACAAAGACCTGAGTTGATGGACAGCTCTTACTTTGAACCCAGTGATTCATCTGTTATCTAGTTGGAATAAACTCATCTTCCCATTCCACTCCACCTGCACATGCACAAGGTCCTCCTGGCAATGAGCGAGCTTTCCCTCATCCTCCATGTCTGCTGGAGAACCTCTATGTTCCTGCTTGCTTTCAGGATGAATGCATTAGTGCAGATAATGGTTTGCCCACACTGCCCATCCATGACTTAACAGGCCCAAGACATGCCTATAATCCCAGGGGTGAGGGAGGCAGAGACAAGAAGATCCTTAAGACATGCTGGCCAGCCATATAGTTGAATTGGTGAGCTCCAGATGCAATGAGAGACACTGATTCAAAAACATGTGGAGAGCAACAGAGGAAGCTAACAAACCTCAGCCTCTGCCCTCCACACGCAAAGGATACCTAGACACATGTGCGTGCACACGCGCGTGTGCGCGCACACACACACATACACACACACACACACACACACACAGAGAGAGAGAGAGAGAGAGAGAGAGAGAGAGAGAGAGAGCACTTAGAGAAAACACAATCAGGAAGGCTATTTCTGTCTTAGCCTACTGTCCTACTATAACAGAACACCATAGGAGGGTATCTTATAAAGAATAGAAATTATTTTCTGACAGTTCTAGAGACTAAGAAGTTCAAGGTTAAAGTTCCAGAATCTGCTAAGAGTTTCTTGCTTTTTTGCTTCATTCCCACTCACAGAAGGCAGAAGAGCAAAAACAAAACAAAACAAAAGCAGCCCTCACGCTCTACTGAGCTCCACTTTATTCTTTTCTTATGTGTCCAGCTCAGTTGCTCTCCATTTGCTTTTTGAGGCAACTCTCACTAAAGCAGGAACTCACAAATTTAGCAAGACTGGCTAACCAGGGAGCCCCAGGGATCCTCCTGTCTGTTCCTGCCTGAGGGACTGTCCCAGGACTGAGTTTCTAACTGTGCCACCATGCTCACCTTTTTAACATGGCTTCTAGGGATCAAATAGATACCCTCAGGACAATCCTTCACAGATAAACCCACTAGCAAATCTGATCCCAGCCATCCCCTGTTAAGCTAACAGTCTAAGCTGACTAAGACAAATACAAAGACTCTTGCTCCAATTAGGATGTAACAAATTAGCAGAGACTCATTTAAAGGTTGGGATGAGGTCTTACTCTTCAAGAGGCATTGCTTGGTCCCCTGCACAGATGTCATCAGAAGAGTCACCTTTAGGTCAAAGGCAGCCTGCTGGCATAGTGGGGTTTTGTTTGTTTTTGTTTTGTTGTTGTTTTTTTGTTGATGACATTTTATGTGTTTGAATGGTTACCTAATATGAATTTCTAACTTCAAAGGACATAGACACCCTGGACCTGCCTCCCCTGTGTCATCGTGCAGGGGACCACTATGTTCTCAGACTGCGCTGCTTCCCACACTACTTCATGCCCTTGTACCTCACTGGAGCTGACAGTCCCCATGGACTTTGATTTGGTAACCTTTAATTGAGACACTGTTAGCTTGCCCTACCAAACTCTCCATTGGCATATTTGACTTTGTATTCTAAGTATCTAGGGTGACATAGAGTTCTTGCTTAAAGTATTTGTTGGGCCAAAGTATATATGATCTACACTGAATAGAAAGATGCTTCTACATACAGGTCTAGTCTTGTATTCAAAACAGGATAGGATTTCTACCTTATAAATATTATAAAGCACAGGAAATATTACTAAAGTTAGGAGTTAGACCCCACATGGAGGTCAGGATGGGGCCTAAACCCTGAAGACTTCTGCCTCTTCACACTTTCTTGCTAACTTGTAACTGAAGGCAACCTGATTCAAAAAGCCAAAACAAAACAAACCAACACCCAATAATACACCGACTGGCATTCAAGGCTACTCCCTACCGTTATCTTTCCTTCCACAGAGAACTTTTAAAAAGGATTTTATTTTTATTTTAAATTATGTCTGTGTATCTGTGTATTATGCACAGATGCATGCAGGTGCCTGCAGAGGGGTCCAGTTGCATGGGATACCCTTGGGCTGGCTGGAGTCATGGTTGTGAGCATCCCACTATGAGAATCTGGACCCAAACTCTGGCCTTCTGCAAGAGCAGCACCTGTTCTTAACCACTGAGTTCTAGTCCCCACAAAGTCCTTTTTTAAATATCCAAACAGCAGCCAGACATCAGCAACTCACTCTCTGGACTTGTGTGCTGAGGGAGTTGTAGTGACTGGTGACCTGAGCCACAGCCCCACTGCGTGCTCTCGGGCTCGCTGTTTACCCAGCTGCTCAGGGCCACTTCTCTTCTGCAGTCACCCATCAGCTATAGCAGCAACCTGTGGGGCATGGCCCCTTTGGGGGTCGAATGACCCTTCCACAGGGGTCACCTAAGACCATCAGAAAGCACAGATATTTACGTTGAGATTTATAACAATAGCAAAGTTACAGTTAAGAAGTAGCAATGAAAATAATTTTATGGTTGGGGATCACCACAACCACAACAAGAGAAACTGTATGAAAGGGTCACAGCATTAGGAAGGTTGAGAACCATTGGACATTTGGATTTGGCCTTGGGGGCTCTGGTGACTGTCAGTGGTCTGGCACCTTAGCACTAACACCAAGTCTTCCTGAGTCTTTTGACCTTGGTCCACCGCCTGAATCTCCCAACCGCAGTTGTTCTCACACTGGCTCTGAGAAGTCCCCAACAGTGAGAAGGAAGCCTCAGTTAAGTCTGGTTTACGAATAACATGATGTCAGTGGCTAGGGATGGAAGATGGCTCAGCTGGTAAAGTGCTGGCCCCAGATAAGTGTGAGAGTCTGAACTTGAGTCCACAAGACATAACAGGAAAGCTTGACATGGTGGACCCAGCAGTTGGAAATCTCAGCACTGAAGACACAGAGGCAGCCAGTTCCCCATGGCTACAGCTAGCTAGCTCAACTGGTGAGCTCCAGGCAAAAGCAAGAGACCATATCTCAGAGAAAAAGGTGAATGGGTCCCAAGGAAGACACACAGGTTTGCTTGGGTTCTGGGGATTGTACACATATCTCTGTGTTTTATAGGGATTTATTTAGATGACAGGTATCACACCATGCCCAAGATGCTTTAAATGAGTCAACTGGTGGATGTAGCACACTTGGCATGGTTCATTCATGGTAGTGACTGGTCGAGCTGAGTGGGGACATTCTCCCCCGAGAGGTACCTGCCTCCTGGTTTGCCAACTCTGTCCTCTTAGACACTTGAGGCTGGATCTGGATTTAGCAACAGATACAACCAAGCCAGAATATTGGTCTGATCTCTCAAGGTGATATTTCCTGGGGAGAGATAGAGAAATGTTTATTCTCCACAGATGTAGCACCAATGAGAGACCAAAGAAACAATACTATACCATCTAACTTGGTGCATTAGTGAGTGTGTAGAAGTACGGGTGAAGGTAAGTTGCTCTGAGAACCACCTCTCCCCAGCGATTCTTACTGCCTATATAACCTTAGGCAGGATCTTGTGAATCCTGTAAGTTTCAGGGGCTCCCTGAAACCTGTGAGTTGTTGGACATTCTGGGTCTTGTAAGTTTCATTCACTTCTGGAGTCTTAGTGAATTTTTCTCCAGGAGGGAAAGTTTCAACTGAGAGAAAATAGTAATACAAAAAGCACACAAAGAATACCTCCAGATCGTAGTCTTACCAGGGTTTCTTCCAGTACTTACTGGCCATATAGCTTAGTCCTGCTGAGCATCATGTTTCTACCAGAAAAGCAAAAACCTTCATTATCACAGTGAAAACCTTCAAATGTGTCAGGATTCCAATCAGAGGACAGTCCCTTCCACACTGGCACTCCGCTGCAGGTCAACAAGAGGATGTACCTTCCCGTCACACGTTTCATGGGTGAGACAGTGTGGTATGTCACCACCACCAATGACACCTGCTTGGAAGTGTATTCATCTTTCAGTGAAGTGACATCACCTCTGAGGTGATGCCAGTCATCCACAGCCGAGCCCAAGCTTAAGGATGGCGAACCTGGTGGTCTGGGTCCTGATAACACTTCTTTGTTTTCGCTTCCTGCTTATGACTAACTCCTCTTGGCTGGTTCCCAAGTCTTCATATTAGATTGGATAATCCCACTTTTAATAATGCTCAGGATATTTGCCTCCCTTGGGGAACAGTGATCACAGCAGCGGACGGTATTAAAGCGGAGCTGAATGCCATGCCACACATTCACCCTTTAAGCAGTGTGTACGTGGGCACAGCCTTGCGCCTGTTTGCCTGCAGGGAGCTGGGTCTGTGTGTGCATGCGTCTATGTGTGTTCGTTCTCTTTGCCTTCTGGGCTCTCTCTCTCTCTCTCTCTCTCTCTCTCTCTCTCTCTCTCTGTGTGTGTGTGTGTGTGTGTGTGTGTGTGTGTGTGTGTGTGTGTAATCTTACCCACTTCACTTGCAGTGTCAAAACAAAGCACTGAAGGAACCACTGAAAACTCAGGTTTCCTAAATGGCCAAGGCTATTAACTTCCAAATTTGTGTTTTGATTTCTCCTACATGGCATTAGCTGGGCATTAAACTTAAGGGCGCAGTAATTCCTCAGGAGAACCCAGAAATGCGGAGTTATACATAGCCAGATTTATTCAATGTGATGCGAATTGTGCTTAGTATTTCCAACTTAGCATACACCGAGCCATCATCAGGGCTCTGATTTTCCGCCGCTGATAATAATGTGATTTGAGAGCCGTGTTTTTCCCCTCTTTAACTGGACCATTCCAGTCGTCAGGAAAGCACTCTGCAGATAACTGGTAGAGAGCGGAGTATACAGAGTTACTAATATACACCGGGGTTTGAACTGACATGAAATTTTATCTTAATTATCGGACAAATTTGTACTCCCACTATCTAATTCAATTTGCATGCATCGGTAGACACTTATTAAAGGTAATATTACATCTGTCATTTTGAGACTGGTGAGAATTTTATCATATGAACTGCAAGCAACAGCCACTCTATTATGCGCCGGATTCTTTTGTATGCCTTAAAATAACCAAGACTGCATCCTAATTGAGTTTTTTTCCTTGGAACTGTCTCAGGGCAGTCATCGTCTTGTCCGTTTTATGACCATCTTGTAAGTTATTTGAACACAGATTTGAAGTTTCAGGAGTGGACGTCTCCTCCCCCTGCTTCCTTGTTCTGAGTGAAAAATGAGAGCTTTGCTAATAAAACGTAAACCAGAATCAAATGTTCAAATAAGGGTTTATGGAAGCACGCTGCGCATACACCCGTCTTAGAATTCTCCACTGGATTTAGGATTCGGCCGTCTACAAATGTATCAGGCTGTCTGAGGCATTAGCAGTTGAATGTGCTGGCATTATTTTTTTTTGGAGATGAGTTTATTAGATTTGTACTTTGGGTGAAATGAATCCACGAAGTGCGGACATCACATTGCCAGTCTGTGGCAACAATGCAGCAGTGTGGTGTGTGAGCATGGGGCTCTGACACCCTTGCCATGTGATGCCGGTGTGTGAGCATGGGGCTCTGACACCCTTGCCATGTGATGCCGGTGTGTGAGCATGGGGCTCCGACACCCTTGCCATGTGACGCTGATGTGTGAGCATGGGCTCCGACACCCTTGCCATGTGACGCTGATGTGTGAGCATGGGGCTCCGACACCCTTGCCATGTGATGCAATCCTCCCCACATATACCAGAGAAGCCCACGGGCTCTGACTGTGAGCCTTAGGGCTCTGGGAGGTTGGAGACAAACAGCTAGGCTTACAAATCACACCTTTAACCCACCCATGCTTCCCTTTTCCAGCCATCTTGGTTTCAGAGCTATTTTCTTCCGCCTAGGAAAAGAAATGAAGAATCAAGGAAATGACTTAGGAGTTAAAATGTCAGTCAGCCCAATGGGGGAAGCCAGATGTAGATCACATGCACAGAGCTGCAGGGAGGGAACATGAAGTGAAGTGGGACCTAGGGGATGAGGACCCCTCTTCCTTCCTTGCCATTCCCCTTTTCTCTGGGAACTTGCATGCTCCTGGAAATGGAGAGACAAGATTTGGTGTTTTTGATTGGCCTGTGGGGTCCAGGGGTGCATCTGACCCCCTCCTCGACTCCTCTCGTGCCTGCTCACAAGGTTTGGATTTCCTTGACTTACCTCTGAAAAGAAAATGGCATTTACTTGTGACAACTACAGAGTGATGCCACCTCTCACAAAACTGTCACAATATGTATTGACCACAGTGCTGTTTCCTTAAGTGGGAAATTTTTTATTTAATATAACATTTAACAGTATACAAACACAAACACACACACACATTTTTTTTCAATTTTTTAAAATTGTCTTAGTTATTGTGATTGGTGACTGTGTGTGTATGTGCATGCACGCATGCGTATGTTTGCGCAGCAAGTGATATGTTTGGGATGCAGGCATGCATGTGCCACAGTGTACAATGCATGTGAAGAGGCCAGAGAACAGCTTGGGGGAGCTGATTCTCTTTCCTGTGGGTTCCAAGGATCAAGCTTGGGTCCCAGGGCTTGTGGGACAGGGCAAGTGCTTTGATCCACTGTTCCCGTCTTGCTAGCTTCTTATTTTACATTTTTACTGAGACAAAAGCCCTGTCGATAGCCACTGATAAGGGTAGACAATATTCTTAGACTCAAATGTCAAAAAAAAGGGTAGACAATATTAGTTGGACAAAATTGTAAAGGTGCTTTAAAAAAATCATTGCTCCATATTACTATATTGGAATTTTTAGCTCCCCCCCATCGTGTGTGTGTGTGTGTGTGTGTGTGTGTGTGTGTGTGTGTGTGTATACACATCCTTATAAACCCATGTGAATGGAAGCTAAAAGCCAGAGTTTGATGTGAGGTGTTGTCTTCAGCCATACTCCACCTAGTTATTTTTGATGCAGGCCCTCACTCAGTGAACCTGTGTATAATGTGCTGACTTAGATAGACTATTCCACAAGCTTAGGAATCCTCCTGTATCCATCTCCCCAGTGTGGAGACTACAGGTGCATCTTGCCACAGCAGGCTCTTCCGTGGGTGTTGAGGGAGCAAAGGCAGATCCTCACGGTACACGACGAGAACATTTTTCTCACCGATTCGTCTCCCCAGACCACCCCCCACCCTTCGAAAATGTTGCTCTAGCTTTGCTGATCTATTGGAAGCTCACCAAGGCCAGCTGGACTGGGTCTGAATAAGCATGGAATGAGACTGGACTCTCTGAACATGGTGGACAATGAAGGCTGATGAGAAGCCAAGGACAATGGCACTAGGTTTCAATCCTACTGCATGAACTGGCTTTGTGGGAGCCTAGCCTGTTTGGATGCTCACTTTCCTGGACCTAGATGGAGGGGGGAGGACCTTGGACTTTCCACAGGGCAGGGAATCCGGACTGCTCTTCAGACTAGAGAGGGAGGGGGAATGGAGGGGGGTGGAAGGAAAGAGGAGTGGGGAGAGGGGGAGGGAAATGGGAGGTGGGGAGAAGGCAGAAATTTTTTTCAACAAAAAAAATAAATTAAAAAAAAAGAAAGAAAAAAATTTAAAAAAATCATCTCAAAATCAAAATATTCGTCAGCTTCTTTGGTGCTTCTTCTGTCTCAAAGCCATCCATCTGGCTGATTTTACTACCCCAAAAATGTCAAGCGTGTGTTCCAGGTTTTAAAGAGGAGGAGCTTCCATCCCCCACGCCACTCCCGAAGAAGCAGATGAGTGATTCATGGCACCGCGAGGAGGTTTTGTCTGAGTTCTTCTCTGGAACACTTCTGAGTGGCCAGAGAGCTAGGGAACTTAAAGTCACAGTGTGCCGTGTCAGAGAACAGTCAATCAGTCTCCAAAGAAATGCGAAGGGAACAGGTTTTTCATGCCTGTGCGTTGGGCGGGAGCCAAATGTGTGTTGCCATTTGACGTGGAACCAGCGTACACCTGTTCCGACCAGCTGTCAGCGTAACCTGTGTCACAAGCACATGTCACACCCGCCGGATCTTCACAGCAGGCTGTGTCTGCGTGACAGTCGGGACAAACAGTGCTAGCAACTTGGGGACCGGGAAAGGAGGAGCTTGTGGGGCGGTTGCAGGGACACAGATGTGTGAGCAGTGTGATAAAAAAGGAAACATCTGAGGGAATACGCTCAAACAAAACAGCAAATGTCATTTGCATTATATAATTATGACCGACCATCGAGTCCTTTGTAATAACACTCGGTAGGCCAGTGTTAAAACCTACAGTGGGTGAGAAAAGGCCTCAGCTTGAAAAAAGGTCAGCATGAATTAGTATATATTTGCTGATTAATTCAGACTGTGCCTTCATCAATTTTATAGTTCAGGGCCCCAGCCTGGGTTGAGACAACAGCCTATGAAATTCAAATATGCTCCATTCAATGCAGTCCTGTTCCAGCCAGTGTGGTGTGCTTTGCGGGAAACTCTAGCTAGCAACCACGAACGCAAGCAGGCGTAGAACGACTCACACACAGGTACCAGGAAGAAAGAGGTCTGTGTGCTCAGGCACAAAAGGCCAGATGCAGGCCTGGGACAGCACACAGTTCCCCTCTTAACCCAAAAATCTGCGCTTGGGGCTACTCAACAGTGGCAGGATCTTTGTCTCGCTCTGTCTGCGGCTCAAGGGGAAACGCTATCTCAGGATAACTCTGACTAAAATTCATACGAGGAAGATACGACATCTAGGAGGGCAGCAGCCTAAAGCTGTTATTCAGAACATGAACATAGATTCAGCGTTTTAGTGGAAGGCAAGTGAACAAACATCTATTTGTATTGCTCTGTAACTATAGCTGATCACGGAATGCATCTGTTAAAGTTGACCTGTCAATTTTGCTTCTCCGAATTGCCCTTTAAGACACCAAATTTCCTTTTCTTTATTTTCATTCTATTTTTTGAGACTGAATTTCACGTATTCCAGGCCGGCCCCAAACTCATAATGTAGAATGCCAGTGACCACCATAAACTCTGGATCCTCCTGGTTCTCCTCCTAAGTGCTGAGATTACACACATGCACTACCATGTGTACATGGTTCATGTAGTGCTGGACTTTGTGCATGTTAGGCGAGCCCTGGGCTGTTGTGAAATATTTTTTAAGTAGGCAAAGGTGTGTTACATTTGTTTGTGCTGCATTTGTTTAACTATGTAAAGATGGGTTGCATGTGTTCTAATTAAATAAAATTAACCTGGACTCAGAGAGGTTGAGTTAGCAAACAGTTGAGAGGAAATAGCAGGGAAGAGCTTAGCACGGGGTTTTTAGTTGGGGCAGTGTGGCCAAGTACAGCTTCCAGGGTCACCAGCAAAGAAACAAAGCTACTCAGTTGCTATTCTAACTCTCTGAGCTCCAGGTTTTCACCCCAGCCTTTGAAACCCATCACCCCAATCGGAAGATACAAATTTTTCTTTTTTCCATTTCCATGCGTGTGTTTGTGTGTTTTGTGGTGGGGGCACACATGGACATGTGTGTGCAGGCATGTGATCCTCAATCACTCTTCTGCTTTATTCATGGAAGAAAATTCTCTCAGTCAAACTGAAAGCTTGGGGGTAAGGCTAATACTGGGAGATGGTAGGAGACAGATGGATGCTTGAAGCTTGGCCAGTCAGATGAGCTGAATGTGTGAGCTACACAGACAACATTTTCTCAAAAATAAGGTGCAGCGTGATTAAAACACCCAGTGGCCATCTCTGATGTCTATCCTTATACAGACACATGTGCATACACACAGTTAACTATGTACATAAGTATCTCTCTCACACACACTCTCACTCTTTCTCATGTTTTGAAAAACTATCTGGATACACGTCTAATAAAGAAAGCCTGAATTGGTTAGTGTTTTGCCAATTTGATATGAACTAGTGTCATCTGAGAAAAAGGGAACTTCAACTAAGAAAACTGTACTCACCAGATTGGCCTGTAGGCAAGCTTGTGGTAGCATTTTCTTGATTGGTGACTGATGTGAAAGGGCCCAGCTCACTGTGAATAGTGCTACCCCTAGGCAAGTGGTCTCAGGTGTAAAAAGAGCAAGCTGAGGAACCACAAGGTGTATTTTAGTTCAGCAAGCCAAAAGCAGTGTCGTTGTCGTCCCCCCCCCGCTTCAGTTTTTGCTTCCAGGTTCCTGATGGAGTTCCTGCCCTGAGTTACCTTGATCGTGACTGCTACCTGGAAGTGTAAACCCAAATGAACCTTTTGCTCCCCAAATTGCTTTTGGCCACAGTGTTTTTATCACAGCAACAGGAAGCAAACAGAGACACAGCCAAAGAACCAATTATATCATAGCCCATGAGTTGAGACATTTGTAAGTCAACCTAAGCATGGAGCGTTCTCCTTGCTTCATATTTCATTCCGACAAACAGGAGGAAACCCTGGTAGACATATTGGGAAGTCTGTCCTGGCAAAGGGTAAATAGGCACCATGCCAGCTCAGCCAGGTTCTGCTTCTAGCTTGCAAACTAACTCCAGGCCAACCAGTCACATCCAATCCACAGCTTCCAGGCTGTCTTCAGCCAGGGACAGACATGAATGCACCTAACACAAAACCATGAACCTACTTAAAACAGAATGAGAAGAATTTCTGTGTGACTATTTTTGTAACTTGATCCTGTAACTTGAGGAGAAACTTCGTGGGTGACAATTTTATCAGAACATCAAAAGATCAGACACACCTGGAAGCCTTTCTTGACCTCCATTTTTCTTCAGTGAAACAAATGTTCTTTCTCGGAGGAGGCTTCTGACTTAATCAAACTGTCAATAACAATGTCTTATATTGTAGCGTCATTCACAGTTCACAATGTGATGCGGCTTAGCGCAGAGACTCATCCATGCATGGGGTGGAGAGTGAAAGGGTTGGGGAGAGGCTGTCCCCCTTTCTTCTCAGGGGACAGATCCTCAGGCATAGTCCGGAAGGTCACTGAGTGTACCCCACCTTAACGGTGTAAGCCAGGCGTACCTCTGCTGTGTGATTTTTCTTAGGAAGGTGTGATCACTCTGATAGAAAACTGACTGACCAAAGTACAGAAAACACCAAAGATGAACTCGGTAAAATGAGTTTATAGGATTGACTGCTAGAAATATGGCTGAGGTGGTACTTACAGAAGCACGGACATCTTAGAGAATGCCACAGCATCAAGAAACCCACCCCATTGCTGATGACAACTAATGTAAGCGGAAATCCTGAGACTCCCTGCAGGAGGACCAACAGAGAGCCTCCTCTCCTCAGCTGGCCTTCCAGGTTATAAAACCCTAGGGAGGGAGGGGTCTTCTGAATCTGCTAAGTTTTAGAGACTTTATGAAACCCCTGGGTCATTTACTTCCTGGGTATTTTTTTAAATTTTATTATCAATTGTTTGATTTTGTATTAGAAGTGTATGTTTTGGGGCGGGGTATGTGCACATGAGTGTAGGTGCCTAACACCAGAATGGTTATATCCCCCGGAAGCGGTAGTTTCAGGTGGTTCTAAGCTACTTGGCATGGCTGCAGAGAGCTGAACTCAGGTCCTCTGCAAGAGCAGTCCGTGCTCTTGTCTGCTCAGCCTTCTTTCTAGCCTAGCATTTCTTGGGTCTTAAGAAGCCTCCCTTTAGACTTCCTAAAATGTAATACGCCCACCTCTAGGGTGGAACACTTCAATATGGATGACCTTGCTACTCAACAGCCACCTAGTCTGCTCCCACTCTTGAAAGACAGTGTAAATTTCCCACTCTTGAGAAGTCTCTCCTGAGTTTACCATGAATTGTCTTCCTCTGATCCTTTGCCACCTGTCATTTACAAAATGGCTAATGTTCTATGTCACCTAATCCTTCCCCATGGCTATTAGCATAGGGAAGGAACCCCTAAACCAATGGTCCTACCACTTTCGTTGCCACCCTTCTCACTCCTCTTTGCCTCCACTAAGAAGCTGTAAATGTTTTCATTAACATCCCAATAAACACTTGACTCAGCGCCTGGACCATTCTCTGTCTAGCTCCACCTCTTCCTCTACTTAGAGGGGGCAGCATTAACATCACCTTCTTATAACAGACTTCTGCTCCTGTGCTAGGAATGGGCCCCATCTGCATCCCCAGAGCCTCCGCACTTTTCCACAGTGATACCACGCATTTAATGAATTCCTTAAATGTGTTGCCATTCCACCTTGTAAACTAACTGAAGTCTCGTTGCACAGCTGAGATCTCCTGCATCTAGCAGAGCTGTGGCACTAAGTGAAAAGATACTTGATTAGGAGGCCAAACCCAGGGTTCCTGGACAGAGCTGCCTCTGCGCTGCTTAGCAGAATTCTTGCCTTATGCTGACTGGTTGCCATGCCCATGGGACTGGAGAGTCACTTGGTAGCCCTAAGGCCCATGAGTAGATGTTTTGGAAAGCGAGTGAATCGAGGGGGTAAGAGATGAATTCCAGTTGAGCCTCAGAGCGTGTAAAGTTGGTTGCAGCCTAGCCTGTCTCAGAGGGGACCTGCCACCTCTCTCTCTTCCAGTTTTACCATCTGTGGACTTTCCAGGGGTGGAGAGTATAATTAAGGCAAATGTTTAATGTAGTCCACTTTAAAGCTAATTAAGACTATGTTAGTCTTTAAATTTAAGTCCCCGCTCTCTCAGGGATTTTTCTAGAGCCTCATTTGAGCAGCGGCTAGAGAGTAGGTTTATGGAAGATGAACCAGACATAATGTATAATCTGTCCTGTGCCCATTGCCAGCCTGGGCTAGGGTGACCAGCTATCCTGTTTATCCAGACCCAACAGGCCAAGAAGGATCTGAGACTTTCCACACAGACACTGGGAGAGTCCCTAGCTGTTGTGTGACTTTTCCTGGGCAGATGTGAGCAAACATCAATCCACTCTAGATATGGCAGCCACAACAGACCAAGGAAATGTTTCTATGCATATCTAGCTGAGTGACCAGTGAGTTTATCGGGGTGATTTATAGGAGCGTAAGTGATGCAGAGTCAACTTCTTAACAGAAAAGTCTACCCAAGGATGACTGAATGCACACGAAAGCTACCTGCCCTGAGATTGCTGCAGGACGTGAATGGTCCCACTGAAGAGTCTTCTCCTCAGGCACTGTTACTGCTCAGATAACCTTGGGATGGGTCTTGTGAATCTTGTCTGTTTCAGGAGCTTCCTGAACCTTTTTAGTGTTACTTACTTCCTGAACCTCAAATGTTCTCTTTAGCTACTGAGTCTTATTAGTCTACTTCCTCCTCCTAGAGAATCTTTCTATTTGGAGAAAATAACTACACAACACCCGCAAGCCTGGAGCTGAGGCCATTAGAAAAGTATGGACAAATCAGTTGTTCATTCATTATCTCGGTGTAGATTCACTCTGAAGCAAACATCAAGCTCATGGAGAACTCCATGAGACACATCATAGAGTCCAGAAACTTTCTACGATAAGATGCTGCATGGGTTGGGTGATTCCTCCCACTGATATTAACAACTATTGGTGACGTTTTCCCCCTTGTGTTGCCAACTCCTTTACACTCAAGGATGCTTGTACTGAGCCATCCCTACTAGGAAGGGGCTAGTGAGTATGGTAGCTAGTATCAAAGAAGAGGCATCTCATATACACTCAAAGGGTAACTGACTTCAGATGGCTCCTATGAGACAAGGATCTTGGCCAAGGTAGGTAATGGCTTAATCTGTCAGTATTTAGATGCAGGAAACACCTTGGATCCTTTGAGAAGGAAATTAATTCTGTGAAAGAGTTGCTTGTAAATACTTGAAAGAGCTGGAGGACCCAGTAGATAGCAGGAGCCACCATGAAATGAGCACACCCAGGGCCATGTCTACACCAGCTGTGGTCCAGCACTCAGGCCTCCTGCTGCCCAGTGTTGCCGTCGCCAACGACTTTCACTGCCTTGGTAGTGCTGCCAGATGCTCTCCCACAGATGAAGCCACTAAAAGATCTCACCTCTGCCCAGCCTTCTTTAACAGGACTCAACATCCCCACTGCCGGGTGTTTCAAATCTCCCCAAATATACTAGATTAAAAGCCTAATTTCTATCCAGATCCTAGCTGTCAGAGCTTCTGGACCATTCAGATTTTAGTTTCCCAACTCTTCCAGATAAAATGAGGATAAGATGGCAGCTGAGAGAGCCAACCCCAGCTTTTACTAAACCACATACAAATGTGGATGGCACCGCTGTCTGGCAGTAGTGAGATTATACTTTAAGTGGAGTTGACAGAGATTCCCAACAGAAACAGTATAAGCCTGGGCTTTCTTTCCCCTCTATCTTCTCTTACACCAGTGAGTGTGTCCAAGCCACATGGGTCACATGAGCCCCAGAATAGCTATGGATACGACACAACACAAAGTTATAAACTTACTTAAAATGTAATGAAATATTTTGTGGGTTTTTTTGTTACCTCAATTACACAGTTTTTTGAGCATAAACTTTGTAGCTGACAACAACCTGTCACAATATCAAAAGGTTGAACACTCGTGGAATTGATCCATCAAGGTAAATGAACAGGGCCTGGGGAGATGAATCGGAGAATGAATACATGTGTGAATATGCCTGGCGCGGATTCCTGGGTCCACTCGAATGCAGGGTGAATGTGGAAGCCCAGCTGCAATCCCAGCAAGCTCTAGGTCTCAAGAGGTCAATGGAGAGTGACTGGGAACACCCACTGTCAACCGCTGGCCTCCACATGCACGTGCATGAACACACACACAAAGATGAATGAACACTTTACGGTTGCTGGGGACACAGTTCAGAAGGAATCCCTCACCCATTGCCTCCAATCAAAGACTGGCATTTCTAGTGGCTTCCACATAGCCTGTTTCCCTTCTGACGTTTCCCTGAGGAAGATGGTTTCCAAAAACAAAACCATTGGAACATTCAGTCCTGAGTTCCTGAAAGCTACCAAAAACTCAAGAGATGAATGAAAAATGAGTGCATTCTGTTTCCCACCACTGGCGACAGTAGCTTGAAGTGCCACCTTTTCCCTGCCCACCCTACACCGGCATGGCAGCATCTACAGAGGGCTCAGCATGCAAGGCTGGAGTGAGGCAAAGGAAGTTTTCCAGGTATGAAACCATGGCCACTTTAGTAGGCTCCAACTTTCTGAGCTCAGGTCCAAGATGCATCTAGATTCAGGCTGGATTCCCAGTGAGCTGTTGGAAAGTCACTCTTCCCAGAGCGTTGTGGTGCGGTTTTTCTTGGTAGCAATCCACTGCATTGGAGAGCCAGGGTTCTCTGTTACATCTGGGGAAATACCCACCAATCCCTCCCCAACCCACTGTGACATCTGCCCACAAAACCCACAGAAGGAGCCTTCCACCAGCCACATCCCTGTCTTTAGGAAGCTGCCATTATATGAAAAGGAGGGCCAGCCCATAAACTGACTAGCTATTTAATAATGTCTTTCCAAAGAACTAATCCAGTTTCATATTCATTTATATGATATTCAGGTATCATATCTCTGCTTTATCCAGTGAAAACAGAACCACTAATTTTAAAAGTACAAAAAATAAAATAAAATAAAAATTTCCATGATGTCCCATGCCACCAAAAGCACAGGCATAAATTTTTTCAAGGTGCTCTTCCTCCTCCTTCCATCCCTTTTCTTCTTTCTTTTCCTTCCCTCTCCTCTTCTTTCTCTTCCCCTTCTTATTTGATTTTTAGGGGGAAAACCAACAGGAAAAGTAGTAAGAGTGTTGGCTTTGCTCACACGGTGGAAAGCCAAGACGCTATGGAGTCTGGAAGACACAGATCACACCATTTCATGGTGCAGGCTCTGGTTACTCATGTTAGCTTGGCTTGGTTCTGGCTGGTGTATGGGGAGACCACCCACTCCTATCCTTCTCTGGAAATGCCAAAAGCAATCTGCATGATGCGCTAGACAGATCACTTCTGGCCTGTCTTTTGTGACTTTGTATCAGGATCACTCCTTGGCTTAGCCTGCCTTCTGCCACTCTGGAAACGGTCATACCATCCCCAAGTGGAGGCTTGTCCACATGCCTTTAAAACCAAGAGGTACTTTTCAAGAATTATGTATCAGAAGATTAAGGAGTAATACTTCAGAAAGCTCCACTGGCTTCTTGGGTGACTGTAAAGGCAACATTCAAATCTCTTCCTTTGTGTCAGGAAGTCCTCTCCTTCTTCAGGAGTCGCTGTTGGAAAGGCATCCAAGTCTTCACAAGTCAGCCGACCAGGAAAGGAATGGGCAGTAAAGCAAAGAAGGAGACCCCTAGAGATAGCATCGTCCAGTTTACATTATTATTAAAGGCCAGCTCTACTGGGTCAATACATGATCTATTTGCCATGGTTGTTCAGGGTTCAGGGAGGGCTGATCAAGGGAAAAAGCAGTGCTGAGATTCAGCAGTGCATGTTGCTTGCCCAGGATGGGCCTCGTTGGGAAACTGCAACAGCACAGAGGGAGGAGACAATTGCCCTCAGCGTGTTAACTGAGCCATATCCTAACAGCTCAGGATATGATGTGAGAAATGCATCTGGGTCACTGTTCCAGCTGTACTGCTATTGCCTGGGTAAAATATCATGACCAAGTGCAACTCACTGGAGGAAACGATTTATTTTGCTTTTACTTCCAGGTCACAGCCCATCATGCAGGAGAAGTCAAGGCAGGAATTCAAACAGCTGATCACATCACACCTACAAGAGGAATGAGAACAAACATATGTGCTTCTGTCCTACTGGCTTTCTTCACGCTTACATACCAGTCCAGGGCCCAGTCCATGAAATGGAGCCTCCCACAGCCAAGATGGCTGTTCCTCCAATAGCAATCAAGACAACCTCCCACAGCCTTGACTGTCTCTCTCTCTCTCTCTCTCTCTCTCTCTCTCTCTCTCTCTCTCTCTCTCTCTCTCTCCCTCCCTCTCCCTCTCCCTCTCCCTCTCCCTCTCCCTCTCCCTCTCCCTCTCCCTCTCCCTCTCCCTCTCCCTCTCCCTCTCCCTCTCCCTCTCCCTCTCCCTCTCCCTCTCCCTCTCCCTCTCCCTCTCCCTCTCCCTCCCTCCCTCCCTCCCTCTCTCTCTCTCTCTCTCTCTCTCTCTCTCTCTCTCTCTCTCTCTCTCGATGGTTGCCGGACTTTGGAGCCTGCACCCGGCACCGATGGGGACCCGCCGGAGCTCGCTGCTGCTCATTGAGCCCGCTGGGCAGGAGTAACCCCCGCAATTTTAAGAATAACATTGACCAAGGCCAACCTGATCTCATCAGCCTCACTCCCCAGGGGATTCTAGGTTGTATCAGGCAACAGTTAAAACTGACCAACAGAGGAGCTTAGGTTGACCACGTTCTCAATATTAGTCTTTGTACCCGTGGCATAGGAAGACTGGGAACCAGTCACCACGAGCAACTTTCAAACCATCTTTATCTGTTTGTATAACAGAATAAGAGACGGTTTACTCCTTTCAGTTCTGTGACTGGCAGTCTGTGGTCTGGAACAGGGAGCCAGAGGGAACAGAGGTGAGGCTGGGAAATGCGGGAAGGAGATAGCACTCCAGTGTGCAGACAGAAAGCCCTGGCCAGTGTCACTCACTTTGCTGTGATTCCCAGACCTGTGTTCTGCTGTCTCCATATTCACATTTGTCCACTCCTGATACCAGGTGTGCATTGAATGTCTTCTCAACAGCAGCAGAAGACATGGTCAAAGATGCACACGCAGATGTGGAAGAACCCAAGTTAAAGGCCTGGGCTGTCGTACCCCCACTGGAATGCTTACCTAGCATGTACAAAGCTGTGGGTTTGAGACCTGGCATCACACAAACTGGGCATGATGGCGCATGACTGAATTCCCAGCTCTTGGGAGGGAGAGGCAGATCATCCTTGGTGACATGGTCTGAGATCAGCTTGAGCTGCACTGTGAGAATGCTGGGAAGGAAGAAGAGAGAGAAGGAAGGAGTGACGGAGGCAGAAAGGAAAGGAGAGAGGGAGAGAGGGAGAGGGTAAGTAAGGGAAAATGAAAGGAACAGAGAGCTGAGAGAGGGGGGAAGGAGAGGAAGTAAATTCAGGTATATGAATGGGTCTCCTTAGAAGCAAAGGGCTTTGCTATTATTTGCTAAGAAGAAAGATAAGGAGAACACAGACTGTGTTTTTTCTCATGAACTGGTTTCTTTAGCCTGAAGGAGGCAGAGATTCAGACAACGAAATAATGATTTAATAGCCTTGAAGTCAATCAGATTAATACAATAGCATTAATTAGCCTTTTATGCCCAACTCGAAACTAATTCTGTTGTCTACTTATTTTTGTTCCAAAAGGATTACTAACGAAATATTTAGTATTTCATCAGGTATTGGATTCATCTCCACATTGGCCACCAATTTTCTTTTCTGTAATTTGAAATCATACCCTTGATAATTTTGGCCCTGGACTGTATCTGAATCTCAGGATCACACGCTGCACTGGGTAGGACCGCTCTGTCGTCTGACAATGGGATAATAGCTTTACTCCAGCCAGCAGAGGAAGTCGAGAGCAAGGGAGTCTGGATAATGGGAGTTGAATTCATTATTCAAACCTTCAAGGGATATGCTGAAAACAGAGAAGAGGGATAATGGTGTCATTATTTTTATTACTCTTGTTGGATAAACCTAGCGTGAAACATTAGAGGAGACCGGGCGAGCTTTCTGATGGCCGACAAATTGTCATTCAGAGCAATGTTGATAGAGGAAGCGGAAGCAGACGGATTTTTGCTTTCTTATTCAGGTTCTTAAGCATTTGTTGCTATGGATTTCTCAAGGTTCCCGTCGTGTCTTATCCTTTGGAGGATGTGCTGGAGCTGGGACAGAAGTGTCCTGACTTTATGAATGGAATCCAAGACACTACAGAGCATCTGCAGGTGCCTGTGACTTTGAACCACAAGAAAAGAAGACAGTGTGTTGGCATCATGTCATAGCAAAGACTGTGAGAACAGGACTCCTGGAAGACAACTGGGGCTACCAAAAGACGACATCTGTGTATCTCACACCTAGGAGGTCCCCGTCACTTTAACCGTATCTCTGAATATTTTCCTTCCTTCATTCCTTTCTTCTTCCTTTGTTCCTTCCTTCCTTCTTGGACAGGATTTCACATAACCCAGGCTGGCTTCAGATTTTATGTGTAGCTGAAAATGACCTCAAACTCTTGATCCTCCTGCCTCTACCTCCCAAATGCTATTATTACAGGCACACTTGGGGATTGAACTCCGGGCCTCATGTGTGTTAGGCAAGCACTCTGTAGCTGAGCTACATCTCTAGCACTGAACATTCGTATTGATAATTTTTCTTTGCTATACAGAAACATAACATAGCCACCTATAAGCTTTTCGAGAATGCTGGAAACATAACACAGTGCATTGGTGGTCTTGTTATAGGGAAAGGAGGTGAGGGCAGGTGAAGAAGAAGGGAAAGGCTCTCCTCAGAGCTGCCAGCAGCAGAGGTGGCCTTCTGGTACAGGGTATGACTTGGCTTGGTGGCCAGTGTTTTAAGGTCACTCAGAAAAGTCTCCATACAGTGCTGGGGAGCTGGTCCTATCAGCAAAATGCTTTATGTCTCAGCATGAGGACCAGATTCCTATCCCCAGAACCCATGTGTGCACAAAGTCAGCTGTAGCTGTGCCCTCCTGTAATCTCATCGCCAGCTGGATGGAGACAGGAAAATCCTTGGGTTTTGGGGCCAGCCTGCCTAGCAGAATCAAAAAGTTCCAGGCCTGTAAGAGACCCTTCCTTGATAAACAAGGTGGTGACTCATTGGGGAGAATACCCAGCATCAACCTCTGGCCTCCACATGCACACACACGGCACACATGTGCACACACATGCACACACACACAAACAAGCAAAGTCCCTTCCCTTCCAAAATTTGATGACAGGGGACATGGTACCTGAAATTCAGCCATCACAATTTATTCCTCTGCTTTTTTTCTCTGCTGAAGATGCTCTGGAAAGGCCAATAACTCTGGGAGTATGGGAGGGGGCTGCTGGCAGGAGTGCTCTTGGCTGCTCGATATAGTGTTGGTCTCGTCCGAGGTAAGGAAAGGGGGCAGAGAGAGGACAGCCATGTGGTGGAGGTATTGCAGAGACCCAGGAGGAACAAGAGCCCACAAAAGATGTGGTGCTTAATCTTCATGGTCAGTTTGATGGGATTTAAATCACCGTGGAAACACTCCCCTGGGTGCATCTATAAGGGCATTTCCAGAAGTATATCAGAGCAGGAAAGACCTACCATTACAGAGGCTGGGCTCTCAGGCTGAACAGAACAGGGAAAGTCTGCTGGGCACTAGCATTTGCTGCTTGCTGCTGGATGCGGGGGGGGGGGGGCAGTGTTCTTGCCACTATGACTTCCTCATTGTAATAGATGGCACCATTGAACTGTGAGCCAAAATAAACCCTCCCTTGCTTAAGGGGCCTTTTTTGGTTGTTTTCCACGCCTCAACTTCTGATGAGAAGGCCACCAACTTTCACGTGAGATGATCCACTTTCGGTAGAAAGTCAACCTCACTAAACCCTTGCACAAGACTCTTACTAGGGCACTGGAGCTCAAGCTGTGGTGGTGGCTGCAAAGTTTAGAAGACCACTGTACGTATCTGAACCTCGATTGCTGTGGCCTGCAAAATGAGCATATAATGCTGTAGTTTGAATGAGAAATGGCCCCTATGGACTCGAGTAGGTGACCACCTGATAGTCAGCTAGTGCTGCTGTTTGGGGGAAGTTATGGAACCTTTAGGAGGTGGAGCCTTGATGGAGGGAGACATCCCTGGGATGCAGGATCTGAGGTCTTCCAGCCCTGCCCCATTTTCTGTTTGCTATTTCCTGTGTGTAAATAAAATGGGACGAGCCCGCTTCCAGCTCCTGCTGCTTGCTGCCTTGCTTTACCCACAGTACAGACTCTCCCTCTGGATCCTTGAGCCAAGCAAACTCTTCTGTAAGTTGCCTTTGGTGGTGTATTTCATTACAGCCCAGAAAAGTAACTAATACAAATGTCAACCCTCACAAGCCAGCTCCTTTATTCCTTTACCTAGCCAGACATGTAGTAAACACAGCATTCTATGTGTCAAGCCCCATCGCAGGAGCTACCAGCACTAAACAAACAGCAAACACCAGGCCAAACCTGTCACCATTGTGATTACTTTCTGGTGACAATGTGTTTGAAGAGGCTTTGTAAGCAGTTAGATAGTGCAAAAATGGGAAAATTCTGTCATGTTTGTGGAACCTGAATTCATTTGATCCAAGTTCTTTGATCTAAAACAATATAGGAGTATCAAACTAGTGCATAGAACTGTTTTCTTCGGTGTGTGTGTGTGTGTTGTGTGCAGGTCACTTGTATATGTGCATGCGTACATCCACATGTGTACATATATGTTTGGAAGCAGTTGTTAGCTCCAGGTACCAACTGCCTTGGTTTATTAAGCAGTCTCTCACTGGCCTGGATGTCATCAGTCTAGCTAGGCTGTTGACCAACGAGTTCCAGGGATTCTCATCTCTGCACCTCTCTAGGCCTGGTATGATAAGCACTCATCACTATTCCTGACTTTCTGACACGGGCTCTGGAGATGAACTCAGGTCATGTTTGCAGGGCAAGAACTTAACAGACTCAGCTATACCCTTGTCCCTCTCCTGGGGTGTTTGAAGACTATTCTCATGTATACTGCAGCCTTGGTTTCTTTTTATTAAACTCTCCCATTTCTTCATTCCACTCTCGCTAGGGCAGACTCTGAAGACCTCTCCTGTTTGATTTACTTACTATGTCTCTGTGATGGTGGCCCCAAAGCAAGTTCAGGACAGCAGAAGGCAGCACAGTGGATGGCATAGCTGTCCCTGCTTGTCAATCAGGCCCAGGGGCAGGAGAAAGATGTTTTCTAGTCAATCAGATTTTCTTCAGCCATGAGGCCAGGCACACAGGAGACACTCACGCAGAGAGACAGCAGGCTTGAAGATGAAACGTGCGTGAAAGGAAACCAGTGGACATGCCAGCCTGGCATGTATAATTCAGTGGCTTCCATATTTAATTTAATAGAGAAATAACACTTCCCATTCCCGTCACCAGAAAACAATCACCATATGAATGCACGCCGGCTATTAATACTTACTCCTTCATGCATAAACAATCTCATTTCAAAAGTCCCTCTCTCAGAGATGCTTATCTTCCCTTCCGTAGCACGTGGGTTTGGGGGAGGCAGGTGAGCATGCTCCATCTCACATGGCTGGAGTCACAGCCCAACTCCCAGGGTGAGGAATAGCAGCAGTTAATGAGTATCACCTAGTCAGCGCCCCAAATAGTGAGATACCAGATTCCATTCACTCTATCATGGCCGTGACTGACATTTAATTATTCTCTATTTCTTCTCTCCTTTTTTTTTTTGGTCTTATAATTCCTTTCTTATCATTCATTGTAAGTCCTTTGGAAGCTGCTAGAAAAAAAAAAGCAAGATCGAGTGACAAAACAGAGATAATGAAATCAGAGGCGAGAGAATAAAATTATGTCTTGTAGGTAAAGTGATGATTCAGGAGAGCAAGTTATTTCATAAGGTGCAGAGTCTGGAGGTAGAGTGAGTACAGCCCACTCTCGGGAGCTGAGCTGGAAATCCTGGGGAGAGACACACACAGGGGGAAGCACCGCAGGCTGGGACAAACACTGGACATAGTCCATCCTTCTGCACGCGGTCTAGTTTAGCTGTGTGACTGTATCTCACCTCCTCACCCAGGAAGTGCTCCAAATGTCCTTAGGCATTACTACAAGCCTACATGTAATGCATTCTTATTATCCAATGTAAGTACTGTGAGCCGGCAAGAAGCTGACTGGGGAAAGGAGCTTGCTGCCAAATCTGATGACCTGGTTTAGTACCTGAGACCTACTTGATAGAAGGAAAGAATCAATTCTGCAAATTGTCCTCTAATGTCAGCCCCCACACACATACACACACACACACACACACACACACACACACACACACACACATGCTCACGCATGTGCATGTGCACGTGCAATGTAAGGCCTCTCTGCCCCTGACTTATTGGTAACAGTGGGGAGCTGGAGTCAGTGACCTGGCTTGGCTGATTCACCCCCCTGATGCTGCCTGCACTAAGTCTTCCAGGGAGACATACGCACTATATTTGTGCCTCTTCACCTCTCCCTCTCCCCATGGCTTACCCCCAGCAAATGCCTACATGTGGCAGGGGTAGATCTGTTCCTGGACCACTGTGAAGGTGATCATGGCTTGGGATGCCCTAAAAGCTTTACTGAACTTCCCACAGAAAAGAGGGGTCCCAAAAGGGGGATATCCCTGTGGAGGAGCAGTCCCACATGAACGTGGGGTCCTAAAGGCCTTGGTGAGTCTGAAAGGCCTTATGGAAGAGGGACAGCCTTGTCTTGATGACAGGAGAGCGGTTCTCTGCAAGAGGAGTAAATATTTGATATTTACTTACTGCCTACAAGTAATTAGTTAAGATAATAGGATCTTAGCATTTGATTGCCAAGATGGAGAATAGAAACGATAAAAGGAAGGGCCGGCAAGATGACTTAATGGGCAGGGGTGTTAGCCATCAAACCTAATGACCTGAGTTTGCATGTGTGTGTGTGCACACACACACCACAAAGAAAGAAAGAAATGTAACTAAAATATTTTAATATGAAAAGGAGAAACTTAGCCTGACTCTCAAAGCATAGCATTGGAATTGGAAGTTGCATGGTGACCAGGTTTTCTCAGTATATAGATAGATGTATAGTGAAATATACATCTAAGTGTGTCATTGTATGTACACGTGCAGGTATGTGTGTGTACTAATATTATTTTCCACCAAACACAACCAGAAAGGCTAGAGAGATGGCTCAGTGGTTAGGAGCATTTGTTGCTCTTGCTGAGGATCCCAGTTCAGTCGTATATTAGTCAGGGTTTTCCAGAGGAACAGAAATTACAGAATGGATATGTGTATATGTATGTGTGTGTGTATATATATGTGTGTGTGTGTGTGTGTGTGTAATTTATTAGAATGGCTTACTGACTGTGGTCCAGCTAGTCCAACAATGGCTGTTAACCAATGAAAGGTCCAAGAATTCAACAGTTGTTCAGTCCACAAGCTTATTGGTGTTAAGTATATGCCAGAACTCTGAAGAGGTAGGCTCTAATGCCAATGAAGGAACAAACTTGCTGGTAAGAGCCATCCCACACCAGTGCACACATTGCTAAAGGATCCAGCTCTAAGTCTCACTGAGTTCTGGAACATAGAATCCCTCAAAGCTTCGAACACCCTCCTTTGTACCCCCAGCTATTACCTATTCTTTGGAGTTTGGGAAAGAAGAAGAAAAGCATTTGATTGTCAAGATAAAATCCTTGGCCGTGGGGAGTCTAAAAGGCTAATCAATCCAATTATAAAATGGGGCACTGAGCTGAACAGAGAATTCTCAACAGAAGAACTTCAAATGGCCAAAAGACACTTAAGGTCATGCTCAACTTCCCTAGCGATCAGGGAAATGCAAATCAAGACAACTTTAAGATACCATCTTACACCTGTCAGAATGGCTAAAATAAAAAACACCAATGATAGCCTTTGCTGGAGAGGTTGTGGAGAAAGGGGGACACTCACCCATTGCTGGTGGGAATGCAAACTTGTGCAACCACTCTGGAAAGCAGTGTTTCGGTTTCTCAGGAAATTCGGAATCAACCTACCCCTGGATCCAGCAATACCACTCTTGGGAATATACCCAAGAGAGGCCCTATCATACAACAAAAGTATATGCTCAACTATGTTCATGGCAGCATTGTTTGTAATAGCCAGAACCTGGAAACAACCTAGATGCCCTTCAACGGAAGAATGGATGAAGAAAGTATGGAATATATACATATTAGAGTATTACTCAGCAGTAAAAAACAAGGACTTCTTGAATTTTGCATACAAATGGATGGAAATAGAAAACACTATCCTGAGTGAGGTAAGCCAGACCCAAAAAGAGGAACATGGGATGTACTCACTCATATTTGGTTTCTAGCCATAAATAAAGGACATTGGGCTTATAATGCATGTTCCTAGAGAAGCTAAGTAAGAAGGTGAACCCAAAGACAAACACATAGGCATCCTCATGAATATTAACCTTCATCAGGCGATGAAAGGAGACAGAGACAGAGGAGCACGGGACAGAAATCTCAAGGTCCAAATCAGGAGCAGAAGGAGACGGAGCACGAGCAAGGAACTCAGGACCGCGAGGGGTGCACCCACACACTGAGACAATGGGGATGTTCTATCGGGAACTCACCAAGGCCAGCTGGCCTGGGTCTGAAAAAGCATGGGACAAATCTGGACTAGCTGAACATAGAGGACAATGAGGAATACTGAGAACTCAAGAACAATCGCAGTGGGTTTTTGATCCTACTGCACGTACTGGCTTTGGGGGAGCCTAGGCAGTTTGGATGCTCACCTTAGGAGACCTGGATAGAGGTGGGCGGTCCTTGGGCTTCCCACAGGTCAGGGAACCCTGATTGCTCTTAGAGCAGATGAGGGAGGGTGACTTGATCGGGGGAGGGGGAGGGAAATGGGAGGCAGTTGCGGGGAGGAGGCAGAAATCCTTAATAAATAAATAAATTTAAAAAAAATAAAATAAAAAAAAAACCTGTAGGGTAAGATAAAATATACAGACAAAGCATTATGAGACAATAAAAAACTCCAAAAATAAAAAAAATAAAAAATAAAAAAAAAAGTATGACTACAGCGGTTTTGTAGAGAGTCACCTTGAGACTAGGGATGGTTAAGTGGTTTTTCCAGTGTGAGAGATAAGGGTTTCAGATCAGAAGTGCCAGTCACTTTGAAGCCCTGTGAGTTTCTTTCTGGGCTCATGGAGGGAGTCATCCCTTCCCTGCCACTGACTGCTCTAGTGTAATTTTTGCTGCCATGACAAATATCCAATGAAAAGCAGCATTGGTTTGTTCAGTTCACAGTCCCTGGTATGGTCTATCACTGAAGGGATCAAGATCAGAACTCAAGCCACTAGTCACGTCATATCCGCAGTCAAGGGCAGAGAGAAGATAAATGCATTCTTATTGCTTATGCTCAGCCCGCTCACTTCACTCTTCAGGCATCCAGGCCCAGCCCAGAGAAGGGCGCCACCTATGCTCAGAGTGGGTATTACCACTTCACTAACAGTTGAGACTATCTCCCACAAGCATGCCTACAGGCCAGCTTGAGGTAGGCAACCCTTCAACTGAGAGTTTCTTCTTGGGTGATTCCAACTGTGCCAAGTTGGCTGTTGGAACAGACTGATGCTAAAGAACAGAGCCAGTCCTCTAGCCCTAGATCCCCAGCACCTGGTGAGATGAGAAAAACAAGTCGTGGTCCCTTGTGCGGGCTCAGACACGTCTGAGGCAAGTTTGGCCCTGTGGTATTTATTTGGTTTTATTTATTTATTTGTTTTGATTTCAAAGACATGCATTGTCTATAATGTATATGATTTCAAATACAAGTATAATTTTATTTACTTTATGATAATTTTAGACAGGTGTGGTGCACGTCTTAATGCCAGCACTCTGGAAGCAGAGGTAGGTGGATAGCTAAGTTTAAGGCTAGCCTGGTCTACAAATCAAGTTTCAGGACATTTAGGGCTATACAGGAAAACCCTGTCTTGGGGAAAAAATAATAATTTCATACAAGTTTATATTGCTTTAAGCTATGTATAATTTTATTTATATACTGAAATTTTCTTCCAAGCATACATTTCCCCTTCTCGCCATTCACTTTGCTTCCCTAGACAGTACTGCTGCTACTTTTGGTCCATATATACACTCATGATTTTACATATCTATATAAAATGTAGCAAGCACCTATGTAGAAGGTGCTGTGGGCAGACCTGCTTTTCGTCCCTCCTGGCTCCTGCATAGTTAGCTTTACACCCAAAATAACAACACACAAATCGTATTCATTTAAACACTGCCTGGCCCATTAGCTCTAGCCTCTTACTGGCTAATTCTCACATCTTGATTATTCCATTTTTATTAATGTGTGTAGCACCACGAGGTGGTGGCTTACCAGGAAAAATTCAGCATGTCTGACCTGGCTGCTGGCTCCATGGTGTCTGCCTCACTGCCTTCTTCCTCCCAGCATTCTGTTCTGTCTTCCCCATCTACCTATGTTCTGACCTATCAGGCCAAGCAGTTTTCTTTATTAATTAACCAATGAAAGCAACAGATAGAAAGAAGATCCACCTACATCACACCTATTTTGAAATTGACTTTTAATTGGCTTAAAGATTTATTTTTATTTTTAGGTGTGTGTGTGTGTGTGTGTGTGTGTGTGTGTGTAAGCAAGAGCTCACATGAGCACGGTACTCTGGATGCTAGAAAAGGGCATCTGATCCCCAAAAGCTGCAGTTACAGGCAGTTGTATGTTACCTGACACAAATACTGGGAACTGAACTCACGTTTTATGAAAGAGCAGGATACACTTTAACTGCTAAACCATCTCTCCAGCCCCTTAATTCCCTTAATGTGGTTTTCTTTAGTAACACTCACTTTCCTGCTAACAACATAACTCCATTCTTCCTTATGAAGAAATTCCATTGTGTGTATGCGCACCACGTTCTCCTTATTCATTCTTTTGCTGTCAGACCCCTGGGTTGGCTCCATCACTTAGCTGCTGTGTGCAGTTCTGTAGTAGCAGTAGCATGCATGTGGAAGGAGCGTGCCTGTGGTGTGCTGTGGTGCGTTGACTTGGACTCCTTCAGCTAAGAACCCAGGAGTGATGTGGCTGGGCCATCTGCTAAATCTAATTTTAGCTTTCAGAGGCAGCTCTATACAGATTTGAGCGATGGGGTCTGACTAGTTTATATCCCTTCCAGTACTGGATGAGAGGTCCCTTTTGTCCATCTCCTTGCCAGTATTGTTATTTATTTTCTTGATGACTGCCATTCCAGCTGGGGTGAGAAAAACTCTCAGCGTAGTGCTAATTTGTGTTTTCCTGGTGGCTGGTGAGGTTGAACAATTCTTTTTCATATATATATTTGTTGTCATACTTTAATTCACTTTCCAGGTGAGTCTCATAGTAGCTTACACTTTAGACTACTGAAGACATTGCTTCTCAAAGTGCTGACCCAAAGCCAACGGCAAGCCCTTCCCAGGGTGTGGTATGTGTGTGTGTGTTTTCATGTATCTACACGTGTGTTGTTATGCATGTGAGAGCCAGAGATCAGTCTTCTCTCTCCTTCTTCAGGCTTAATCACTTGATTTTTCTGAGAAAAGATCTCCTCCTGGACCCTTGGCTTGCCAATTCAGCTTGGCTGGTTTGCCAGCAAGCCTGAGCCATCCACCTTTCTCTGTCTCCCCAGCACTAAAATTACAATCACATGTCATCACATCTGGGTTTTTAATGTGGGCTTTAAAGATCATAGTCAGGTCTTCCTCCTTACACAGCAAACGTTTGACTGTCAGGACTATCTGCCCAGCCCCAGTGTGATTTATTTTTGTAAGGACCCAAGGTCATGGGTCAAACGTCAGTCACTGTGTCCGACTGACTCTCGTGGACCGTCTCCAGAAGACTTCACCCCTTGGCAGGATATGTGCTTTTTGCTTTGTGCTTTTCCCAAGTCAGTTTTCCCCTCAGATCTTGGGTTTGACAACTTGGCTTTGGAAGTAAACCTTAGCTCCGTTCCTCACACCACATCCAGCTAGCCCAACTCTTCTTCTGTGGAAGCCAGCATTTTAACTGTCTTGGATTCCTCTGGCTGCGACATAAGCTAACCTTCGGCCAGAGAGCAAGCTGGATACAACCAGACTGTGTAAAAATATTTGCCCCCATGGTCAATGGTCCCTATCTTAAAGTCTGTTAAAAATCCATGTGCCAGCTCCCTAATGTGTAATGGTTTTCATCTTTTTCCATTTCTCTTGCTTGGGTCAGTCTGCTGACTCTCAAGAACCCGGCCGCCAGCTGTCTTACCCTTCTATGGTTTTTCCTACTAGAGATTGTCCCGCCAAATAACCCGTCATGCTAAGACTGTTTAGAAACAGAGAGGTGGTGAGCTCTGAGTGAGGCCTGGACACCATTTACCTAACGGTAAAACACTTGCATTTGGGGGGGGGCATGATTGTTTGACCCTGAGGATGGTGTGGACATCATTCCTAACAGTAAAACACATGCATTTGGGGCCATGCCTGTTTGACCCTGAGGATGGACCCTCTGACCTGATGATTAATATTGCTTCTCAGCCTACAGGGTCTGGAATCACCTAGGAACTAAACTTCTGCATCAGTCCACAAGAAAGTTTCCAGATTGTCCCAGCTTGGGTGTAAAGACCCACCTTAGATGTGGACAGCACCATGGGCTAGGGCATAAGCTAAATAAAAAAGAGAGAGTGAGCTGAGTACCAGCGTTCATTTATCTACGCTTCCTGACTAGGGGTAAAATATGACTATCTGCCTCCGGTTCCTGCTGTCATGCCTTCCCTACCAGCTTGGACTATATCCTCAACTGTGAGTCAAAATAGACTCCTTCTCCAATAAGCTGCTCTTCTCAGTATAGTTCATCACAGCAGCAGGAAGATCAATTCATACATGCATACATATATACATGAATATACATACATACACATATACATGCATGGTCATGGTCTATGTAGCTGTTGTGATACCGACTCATTATTATTCTTTTCATAATTGGATGTCTGTGGTGCATATGTGTATAGTGTATGTACACGTGTGTGTACAGGTGTAAACACCTGTGCATACATGTGCAAAGGTCAGAGGAGGCCCTACTCTGTTCTGCTCTCTCGTTCTTCATCTTTCTCCCTTGAGACAAGTTCTCTCATTGACCTGGCAGCTAGCAAAACTCAGTAACCCTCCTGTCCCTGCCCTTTGAAGTTCAGGGGATAGATACACCCTTTTTTGCCACCCCACCCAGATTGCTGTCTAGGTGCTGCAGATTTAGAATCAGGTCCTTGTGTTTGTGCAGAGAGCATTCTTACCCCGCTGTCTTGCTTTTGTAAGTACTAGTTACAGCATCACCACGCATGCTCTATGGACAGTCTGGTAATTCCCTTGCAAAGGAGACACAAACCTTCATTCTTAGAAGGGTTATAGCTTACCCATCAAAACCAAGCAAGGGGATAGCCCGAAGTTCAGTTTGAGAAGAAATGACTCACTAATTGATCACAACCCAAAATAGACCCGAGACTCTGCATTCTATTTTCTGATTCCCAGCTAACTCTCCACACACATTTGCAACAGTTTACATATACACACAGGTATCCCCGGCTTGTCGCAGGCCAGTAAGCCTAGATGCTCTGGATTGAAGGGATCTGCCGAGACTTTCCTAACATGAATTTCCTTAAGCATCTCCAGAGAGGCAGAGCTTTTAGAACCAGTCTGAGCAGCAATGACCTTCAGAGGCATCCAACCTGTAGCCAGATAATGCACACACAAGATAGCTCCAACTGGCTACAGCCCAGAACAAAATACAATGCTACTTTTAGTAACTTGATTCTGAGATAAATGGCAGCTTCATGTTGCGATGTAAGAAAGCTGGATACAAGTTTGGGGAGGTGGTTTAATAGGTAAGAGTACTTGGTGTGCAAACATGAGAACCCGAGTCTGAACCTCCAGCACTTAGGTTAAAATCCAGGTGTAGGAGTATATATGGCGGCAACCCCAGCATTGTGGAAGGAAGAGACAGAGAATATTCCTAAGGTTTGCTGGCTGTCAATTGGGCTCCAGGTTTAGGGAGAGACCCTGCCGAGGGAATAGATGGAGAGTGAGAGAGAGGGACAACTGATGTCCTCCAAAGGCTGCTTCACAGGTATAGGTGCACACAACCACACGTACATGAACAGAAACACACACATCAAACAAGAAGGAAGAAAGGGAAGGAGAGAGAGAGAGAGGGTTCAACATTCCTGCATAGTCTACACCATACATTCGTCTGCACCCAAATTTGGACAACATGAGAATTTCATCCTTTCTGATCTGGGAGACAGTGGTGCTGAGTCCCCAGATGTGTAAGATGGTTTGTGTGACTGCGGCTGAAATCCAGAGTCAGCACAGAGCCTGTACCTTGTGCCTCTTCCTTCCCCCTGCTTTTCGTACCTCCTCTGCCTTTTCTCCACAGCATCAGCCAGGTCCTCTGTGCCCACAAGAGAAGAAGTTGCCGAAGTGACTGATAGGATGGGCACATACTGAAAGGGATTTATTGGATTGTCTCGCATAACACAGGCCGTGACAGTCAGACAATGGCCATCTTACCATCGGGGAGCCTGTTTGGTGCACAGAACTGCCTGTCTTGGAAGTCCCAATGTAGTGCTCAAAGCTTGGAGGGTTCCTAGAAAGCCACTGGTCTTCAGCTCACATTTGAAGGCCCAAGAGGACTGGTTCTGATTTCAGCGGTAGCAGTTAATAGTGGCAGCAGCAGAGGAAGCACTCTTACCAAGAAGCAAAGCAATAGTTTTTCCCTGGGACGTTCTTCCATCTGGGCCATGACTGGAAGGTGACACTTGCTGACCCCCACCTGAGGAATGAGACCAGAAGGGGTTCCCTGGCCTCCACACGCACTTGCACACACGTGCACAAACACCTACATACACATAAACACACAAATACTTTTTAAAAAGATGTGTGAACGTCTAACACAGTCTACTTGTTGCATCCTCTGAAACAGGCAGCCTCCTGGCTCCTCTTTCTGTCTCTTCCAATTTATCCTCCACACCACCACAAAAGTAAGCGTCCTAAATCATGCGCTCAGAAGTCTCCAGTAATTCTCCTTCCTTGCAGAATGAGAAAAGTAAGCCAAACTCTCCAGCAGGCAGTTGAAGGCACATGCTGGCTTCAGCATGATCTTCCCGGCACCTTTGTGGCGTTGGCTCCTTCCGCAGAGGGCTTCCGAAACTTCTAAAGGCAGGTCATGTCCTATTGCTGGGCTTCAACAAGTGGTTTCTCCACCTTGAAGTTCTCTCCCCTTGGAGCCAGAGCTCCGAATCCCAACGAGGCTCCAAGACACTGGCCCGCACGCACAGGAAGTGCTCGCCTCCCCAGGCCCCTGCATCTCTCACCCGCTCCTTGTGAGGCATTCGTCACTTTGCCCCGCTATTATTTATAGACACGTCAAATCGCAACTTCCAGACCATCTTTTTTTTTTTCAAAACTAGGATTCTCTCCCCGCTTATTTTTTTATCCACTGAAAGATTTAGTGGTGGTCTGACCACATCTGATCACAGTAGACCCACTACAGCTGAGCAGTGACCACAGGCAACGTTTTAGTCTCTCTGAGGCTTGGATTTGAACTCTGACTCTACTCCCCACTGCCTGTCCAGCCTTAACTGAGTTGAGCATCCTGAGCAGGGATTTCTTCATGGAAGGAAGAGGGTGACAATTGTCCTTGGCAGACCCACAGGGCTGGGTGGGTGGGTAGTGACGAAGCAGACAAAATGTCTGACCTAGAACTCAGCATAGACACATAACAAATCTTGACCATAGGCATAAGTACTAGGGCAGGAACTCAATGGTCAGCGGGAGGTACAAGTTGAAGAGCCAACTAAATTATAATTGACAATTCATCAGTTTCTTCACATTCCAAGGAAATGGTGTTCTTCTCTTCCAACTGCAACTACGCAGGATATCCTGACTTGCAGACATGCCCAACCTTAGGATGTGACTCTACACCGGCAAAGAAAATTCCCAGTTGAAAACTATCGTCAGTAGAGAGTGTGCTGGACATGGCCAAAGCCCTGGGTTCCATCCCTAGCACCGAATAAACCTGCCAGGGTGGCTCACCTCTATAAACTCAGTGCTCAAAAGGTAAAGACAGGAAGCTCAGAAGTTCAAGGTCGTCTTTGGCTCCACCGTGAGGTCCAGGCCAGCCTAGGCTTCCCGAGAGCTTATCTAAAGGTGTGGAGGGAAAGGAAAGACAGATACTCAGAAAGAAATAAGAAAAGTAGGTTTCTGACTCTGTGTTGAACTGTATGGATTTGTAGTTATGCTGGGGCGTATGAGGCCAGCTGATCTCAGGCTAGAAACACCTACAAAGACTGAGGTGTAAACTGCAGGGGTGGCTCCATGTGAGAGCCTTTGCCTAGCATGCCAAGAGGACTCCTATACCACAAGACAAAAGAAAACACAAATTGAAAATCCTCAGCCCCTCCCAGACAGATTCTTATCTGCTTTTCCACTGCCCTTCCCAAGGCTGAGTCTTTTTTCAGCCAAGCCTTGGGGCATGCCATCTAACCCCCCCCCTCCAGTTGTCTTCCTAACCCCCAGGCTGTGAGTGTTCAAATATGGCCCCCAGATGGTGCTGGGAAAGAGAGAGCCGAGCATCCTCACCATGGCCGCCACCCCCACTCTGCCTGCTTCTCCCAACTGGCCCAATGAGAAACAGGAGAGTGCAGAGGGGACTTGAGGGAGGCTTTTGAAGTGCCGGCTGCACAGAAGCCAGCAGAGCCAAGAGGCAGCAGTGTCAGATTTACTGCGGCCCTGAGAACTACAGATATTAGGTTGGCTGTAGCTCACTGACCTCTTTGGGCTTTCAATTTGGGCCCGAGATTTATGACCTCCTTGCCTTGGCTTTTGAAATTCTCAGGGATCTGTCTGTGCCTTTAACATTTCTGCCCCTTCCCTGCACCCCCACATACCCTCCCCAATCCACAAGGACTTCCTGTTTTCCAGGATCACAGATAAAGAAGACACAAGCCACAGAACACCAACACTATGTAATTTTTTTTTTCTTTTTGGTCATGACTCCTTAATTTCTCAGCCATCCTAGGTGTTCTGTCAAGCTGCAGTCTGGAAGTCTAGACCGAGAGATATCTATGATAGAAAAGGTGCGTCTGTATTTCAAGCCCTCAGAATTTATTCTAGCCATCTGACAGTTGCTTGGAGATACAATCTCAATTTTTGCAATAGCCCCTTCAGTGAGATATTTATGGCACATACAACTATAATTATTTACCTGTAACAAAGTCCAGGTCTGTCTGCTTCAGGTGACGCAGGCAGCTGAGGCCCAAGGAAGACAAATCCATCTTCCCCTTGTCCAGAAGTCGACCTTTTGCCCTCAGGACCTTGCCCACCTCATTATGAAAATGTAGACAGGCTGGGGCATGGCTGCTTCCTGTGTAGGCTCTGGTTAGGCTAATACTGGGAACAAGGAAGAGATGGGCCTGGGGAGATCTTCCAGGCCAGGGCTGTTAGCAATGTCTTCCTTTGTCATTCAATGACCTCTATGGGTAAATGTCATGTGTATGTGATTTGTGTGTGTGTGTGTGTGTGTGTGTTTGTGTGTGTGTACATAAGTGCCTTGCCCTACTCTCTCTCTCTCTCTACCTTACATCCATCAGGTCCTCATGATGCACAAGCGCTCTTATTCCCTGAGCTGTCTCTTCTAGCCCCGTTTGTTAGTGTTTTCTGCAAACATATATAGATGAGTGTAGACACGTGCCCAACCAGCAGGAGATCCTGGTGCGGGATCTCCAAGGCCCTTTCTCTCTTCACTCCGGGGGACTAACAGCCTCTGGCCTTTCTGTCCAACTTTTATTCTCACTCAAAAAGCTTTGCCCAGTTTCAGGATAGACTTTTCAAATGGCTCTTGGAAAACCTCAAAATTTATTCTTAAAGGTCCAGACTTGACACAGCTGACCAAATCCACAAGCCAACGTGGCTGCACCCAAGGGACGGGCCCAAGAGAGGGAACTGAGAATTTGAGTCATAAAAGTCACATGGAGATAAATGCTCACAAGACCTCTAGAAAGGAGGGGTTTTGTTTTGAGGTGGTTTTCAGACAGTCTCACGTAGCCAAGATTGGCCTCAAACTGTGTGTGTGTGTGTGTGTGTGTGTGTGTGTGTGTGTGTGTATAACCAAGGATGACCTTGAACTTCTGATCCTCCTGCCTTCATTGCTAAAGTGCTGGGATCTCAGGCATGCAATGCCAAGCCAGGCTTACCTAGCGAGGGAACTGGAACCCAGGGCTTAGTGTATGCTAGCCCAGCATTCTGCTGACTGAAGTGCACCCTTTACCCCTACATGATTTTGTTTTGAAGAGCCACAATTTATTTGATAAAATCCATTTTTTTCTGTGTGTTTGTTTTTAATACGTCATGATCTGATTGAGCATGTAACTCAGCAGTAAGAAGCATTTGTCTTGGTTGTTCTAGGTCCTGGGTTCAATCCCCAACACCATAGGAAAAAAAAGTAACAGGAATAAGATGTGTTTACTTACATTCTTAATTGTGTGTGTCTGTTTCTGCTGCTGTTGTTTGGGTTCACACTGGAAGCTATGAAACCTGGAGGCATTCAGGTGATGTCAGTGCATGAGATGGCATGGAGAAGCCATGACACCCGGAGGCATTTGGGAGGTGCTCGGTGTGTGAGATGACATGGAGAAGCCATGACACCCGGAGGCATTTGGGAGGTGCTCAGTGTGTGAGATGACATGGAGAAGCCATGACACCCGGAGGCATTTGGGAGGTGCTCGGTGTGTGAGATGACATGGAGAAGCCATGACACCCGGAGGCATTTGGGAGGTGCTCGGTGTGTGAGAAGACATGGAGAAGCCATGACACCCGGAGGCATTTGGGAGGTGCTCGGTGTGTGAGATGACATGGAGAAGCCATGACACCCGGAGGCATTTGGGAGGTGCTCGGTGTGTGAGATGACATGGAGAAGCCATGACACCCGGAGGCATTTGGGAGGTGCTCGGTGTGTGAGATGACATGGAGAAGCCATGACACCCGGAGGCATTTGGGAGGTGCTCCGTGTGTGAGAAGACATGGAGAAGCCATGACACCCGGAGGCATTTGGGAGGTGCTCAGTGTGTGAGATGGCACGGAGATTTTTCGCCTTTTGGCTCATCTCCTGGCATTTACATGGTCTAGAGTCGTCTGCCATCCTGTTGAAATGGACAAGCTGCTGTGTAGTTTAAACTCCAAGACGGAGCCCTCCAGCTTGCCTGTCTCAATGTGATGGCAAGAAAACTCTATGTTTTAGGGAAAAAAATAATACTTTTAGTTCCGCTTTAAAATAACATATACTTCCTGGAGAATCCATCCAAGTGGATGTCAGTGAGGGCCACCTAGCATCAGCTGCCTGAGCTGCTCCCAGGACTGACATTGTGAAGCCTACAACTGACTTGCCATCAAGCAATTGTGACGGTTTTCATTTGACATTGGACAGCACACGTTTTTTTAGATCAGATAAAGAAGTCTTCACTAGCACTGTGTTCAACAGCTGCACCATTTCTCAGTAAGAGTGCATCTACACTGTCTTACTGTTGTCAAAATTTCTGTGGATGGCTCAGCAGTTAGCAGTTAGAGAACCTGGGCCGTTTCCCAGGACCCCTGTCAGGTGGCCTGCAGCCACCTGCAACTCCAGCGTGAGAGCATCTGATGCTTCCTATTGACTGCCAGAGGCTTCAGCAAGCATGTGATACACACAGTCACCCAGATACACACGCATATAATAAGCATAATAAGTAAATAAAATAAACAAATATAGATTTTTTAAAAATTTATATTGTTGGTGCCTAGAAAATGGCTTAGTGAGTGTCTGGCTTGCAACATGAGGACCTGAACTCAAATCCCAGAACCCAAGTAAAAGAACCAAGCCTCCTGGCATAAAACTCATGCCAGTGCTGAGAGATGGAGGCACCCTAGCTGAACTAATTTCCAGATAAAAGTGTGAGATTCCTTGTCAAAAAAAAAAAAAAAAAAAAAACAAAACAGAAAGTTTCAGATGAGATGGGTCAGAACATTAAGATACTTATCCTGGAGACCTGAATTAAATCCCAGAAGCCATCCACATAAGGGTGGAAGGAAGAACCTGACGTCACAAAGCTGTCCTCTGACCTCCACAGGGTCATTATGGCAAGTGCATCCCCCACTCACTCACATCACACACACACACACACACACACACACACACACACACACACACACACGAAAGAGAGAGATCCTCAAGAAAGATAAGTTTAAATTACCCCAGTCCTCTACAAACTTGTAAAACAAACAAACAAACAGAAAAAAAAAACAAAGAAACAACCCAAGGAGGGTGGTGTCCTGAGCAATGACACCCAAGGTTGATCTCTGGACTCCTCATGAACACTCCCACAGGTGCACACGCACCCACCCGCATGCACTCACTCCCAGGTGAGCACACATTTCATGTAATTGTCTCTGAAATCACATGTCTCCTGCAAGATGTTCTAACACAGAGGTCTCAGAGAACATAGGAGCAAGAGTGTAAGGTGTACGCCTGAACTGTTCCCTTTGCCAGCTCTACAGCCATCTGAGGTTTAGGCTCATGCACAGGACGTGTCTGTTCCAGCAGCTGCTCTTTGCACCCCACGATTTTGGGCAGTCTGTATACTGGGCATCCCCACAACTGGTCCAGGGCTTCCCCTGAGACTAGCCTGGGCAGCAGGACGGGCTATGTCTCCTGCCATGTGCTCCTTCGCAATCTTTCCTCCAAACAGGCTCTCAGAAGTCTGTGTCCTGAGGTCTATGGGCAGATTTCTGCTGACTAGTCCTTGCACCAGAAGTCAGCAGGAACCTTCTGCTCTTCCTTAACTGGGGGGAACATAGCAGAGCTCGGTGCTTATGATGGAGTCCTGCTAGGTTTAGAGTCTGGGAATCCCTAGTCCCTTCTGAGAGGCAGTGGTCCATAGCCTGTAGGCACCAGCAGGAGGTCAGCATGACTTGTAGGACACTCGCTTGAATTTCCATGTACTTTGAACCCATTAATATTACTTGTTTTCAGACATAAGCAAAAGGCACTCATGCTTGGTGTTGCTATAGAGAAGCCACTCGAGGTCTGGCACATGCTAGATGAGGCAACAGGTGATGGCAAAGGGTAAGCTGGGGCTGCGGAGATGATTGGCTCCTGACATGCTAGTCGTGTAAGCATGAGGACCTACGTTCAATTTACACACACACACACATACACACACCATTTTTTGTTTGTTTTCCACTGTTCTCCCTTCCACCCCTCATCCCACCCCTCCTCACCTCCCCCAACCTCTCCCTTCCCCTCCTTCCAAAGGGTAAGGGCTCCAATGGAAGTCAACAATGTCTGGCACATTAAGTTGAGGCAGGACCTAGCTCCTTGCCCCTGCATTAAGGCTGAACACCACCACTCAAACACTGTTTTGTTTTGTTTTGTTTTGTTTTGTTTTGTTTTGTTTGTTTGGTTGGTTGGTTTTTTTTTAAGTAGACAACAGTAGCAAGTGTTTATATCCCCAGCACTGAGGTGAGGGAGGCAGTCAGGTGGATCCCTTTAGCTCCCCGGTCAGCTAGCGTAGCTGAGTTGGTGAGCTCCAACCTGGTGAGAGACACTTTCTCCAAAGCAAGGTAGAGAGTTCACATGAATCGTCAGCTAAAGATGGCTTCTGGCTTCACACAAGCAAGTGTGTGCACATATGGACACTCATACACAAAGAGGCGGGAGGAGGAAGAGAGGAAAGAGAAGCCATCCATACAGTAACGGAGTCATGGAGCCAGGCTGAGATTGCTCTACCCACTGACTTTAAAGTGGCCTCATCTTCCACCACCGTAGCAGAAATCTGCAAAATTAGCTATCCCTATTGTATAGGTGACGACGCTGGGGTCTTGAGAAGAAAGGTGGATTGTCCAGGAGTCACTCACACAGATTCCTGGTGGTAGAATTAAGTCTCCAAAGCTGCCCACTTGGTAGCACGGCCATGGCGACAGGACACAGCTTGCATTCTAGCACACGCAGTACCCCCAGAACTCAGCCCTCTGTTCTTCAGATGCTGCAGGCAGCGCAGCGTGTCTCGGGTGGTCTCAGCCTCCCTAACCCTGGGTCTGCACGCATGCCAGGCACTTTATACAAGAGGTTCCCATGAACTTTAGAGAAGGGGAAGGACTGCCAATTAGTCCCCAGCCAGTGTGGCAAACTGTCCCAGAGAACTGTCTGTCAGTGATCAATGTGCCAGTCAGTAGAGGCCCTGGGGGATTAGGCTGCCGGGACAGGTGGATCTGGTTTCTTAGCTGGGCTCAGCATCTTGCAGGAGGCTGGCTGGTAGGAGCAGAGAGATCTCGAACAAGTCCCACCTCCAGCTGGGGAGGGCACCAGGCAGTCTACCCTAGCCCAACCAATTCGGCACACCAGAAGCGGTTGATAACAACTGATTTTCCACGCACCATGTCCCGAGACGCTGTGACCACTGCCTCTCTGGGTGACAGGGTGGGCACTTTGGAACACATTTGCCACCCTTTGTGTAAACCCAGAGAGAAAATAAGAGAACGGCTAAAGCTTACACTTACATTCCCCTTCTTTTCTGTGCCTTCAGATCTTTTATCCCTGAACAATTGCCTTACAAAAGTTCTGTGAGTGTATTTGGGAAGGGATTAGGTCCTGCACAGAAGAGCCCCAGGAAAGAAACCAGAACCTGGGGGTCGTGTCGTTCATTGATCAAATGGGTCCCCCGTCTGCTTCTTCCTGCTTTCATAGAGTTCCTCTTGGAAAAAGCATCCTCATTTCAACCATGATTATTTGTGTCACTGTGTAATCACCATGAGCGAAACCATGAGTGCAGGCCAAGGAAAGAGCTCAGTCAGTCAGACCCTTGCTGTGCACATGAGGACCTCAGTTAGGATCTCCAGCACCCACAAAAACAAAAAAGCCTGGTGTAGGGATTTCCCTACAATTCTACACTAAGAGAGGTGCAGATGGGGAGATCCTTGGAGCTTCCTGGCCAACTAGTCTTGCTGAACCGCTGAACACCAGACTCAGTGTGAGACCTCGTTTCAAAGGCTCCTGGTAGGAGCCTGTGCTCTGGTGGATAACCCCACATCTAGGCACACATGGGCAGCTTTAGTTGGATTTAGTAGATGATCAAAAAGAGAAGGAGGAAGGGAAAGAGCAGAAGATGAAGTTGGGAAGGGCACGTGTTGGAAGATGGAAGAAAGTTGGAGGGAGGGAATAGGAGGTGGGTATGATCATATTTCATTGAGACAGATATGGAATTCTCAAAGAAAAAATTTAAAACGAGAAAAAATTCACTAAACACCACATACAAATAAACATACTTAAAACAAGAAGGTGAAAAACTAAGGTGCAGAGCAATGATGTCAGCCTTTGGACATGGGCACGCAGGCACACGCAACACACAAATGCAAATGTATACATACACTACAAACCCACCCACTGTATAAAGTGACGATATTATTGCTCTAAAGAATTGCGGAGGGGATGGTCTCTACTCAGAGCAGAGCTCAAAAGCAGTAGACTGAACATGACTGTGCAGAGAGGAGAAAGAAAGAGAAAGCAAAGAAGACAAAAGAAAGGGGAGAGAGAGAGAGAGAGAGAGAGAGAGAGAGAGAGAGAGAGAGAGAGAGAGAGAGGGAGAGCTGAGCTGAAATAGCAGGGATATATAGGAATGAGAAGAGCTGGGGCAGTGAGAGAAGCTTATATGAGCTGGGGAAGTTTAGGGTGGGGATGGAATGAGAGGAGTCAGGGTGCCAGCGTGGACTCTGTAATGGGTACGTGCCACGCTGAGGGAATCTAGAGGCCAGCAAGTGCTTTGGTGTGCACATAGGCACCAAAGTCAACCCTTTGTCTTGAGTTTCTTTTGGAACTGACACCCACCCCACAACCACACACAGAAACCTTCCGTGACTCTCACCACTGGCAGGATCAAGTTCAAAATCTTGAGCAGTACTGATGAGGACTTTGGGATCTGATTGGCCATTCATGCCTCTGCACTGCACGTGTTTCTTTGACCAGATTTTTGCTTCCCACAGTCATCCTGAAGAACTCCTGCTCCTGGTTCAGGGTCCCACCAAGACACTTGTTCCTCTATGCATCTCTGAATCACCCTCCGGAGCCCTTCAGAACTGTGAATATAGTGAGTATAAGGTTCAATCAAGACCATAGCTAAGGCCGTGGATCTACTCTTAGATAGCACAGGGCATAATGTAGAACATTTTGAATAACTAGTTGGCCTACAGTGAATTGCCCTGGCTGAGAGTTCTTAGGGTTGGCTAAGATAGGGGATGAGAACTTTCTGTCACACAACTAGACGTAGGCTGTGGAGTCTGCCAAGGTTAGTATTACATGTCAACATGCCAGAATCTGGGATCGCTTAGTGATGGGTCCCTAGACATGCCTATGGGATCGCATTAACTGAGGTGAGAAGATCCATCTTAACTGCATGGAGACATTGCATAGCACAGGGATCCTGGACTATGGAAATGGAGCAAGAGAACCGAGCAGCCGCGTGCAGTCTTCACTTTCTGCTTCCTGGTTGTGTATGTGTTGTGAGCAGCTGCCCAAGGCCCTGCTGCTGTGACCTCCTTACTGACATGAACTGTGCCCCTGAGCCATAGGCTGGAATAAACCTTTGACCACTCAGTTGCTTCCATCAGGATATTTTACCTCAGCAGTGGAAAAGAAATCAAGGTGGCATCCTAGTGGGATGGCAGGCTAGGCCAGCAGCTGCCACTTAGCGACTCTCTCAGACACTCAGTTCCAGGTCCTGAGGTGATAAATGTCAGCCACATTTCTCACGTGTGCACCCTGAACATCTGGGGCAGTCTGCTTCCTGACTGCCAAGTCGAGTGGCAGACTGTGTTTCCCAGCCAGGGCTGTCCGAGTTCACATTTAAGACACAAAATCATAATGATGGCCATGAAGCATGAGTAGCCTTCACGGCAGTGACGTCAGTTTCCCCAGGTTCTTCATTACTCTGAAATCAGAAGAGGAATTTTCGAGATTCCTTTGATACTGCTTCATCATTTTAGGTATCTATTATGACTTCCATTCCTGTGTTTTTTTCCAAATCTCTCTGTCTCTCTCTGTCTCTCTGTGTGTGTGTCCACTCCCTAACTAGTTGCCGTAATAATGACTTCTCTAAGGGCCAGTATCTAGGAGAGACAGTTCCCCTTAGCACACAGCTCAGGCTCTGTACTCTTCCTCAGCCCAGGAAAGCCAACCCGGGTACTAGAAGGAAACCAGCCCCCAACTCTCCAAGTTGAGGGACTCCATTGCTGTTACTTGTGCCCTTTGGGACTGATCCCAAACTTGGCTTTCCTCAGACTCTGGTCTTGGCTATGGTCCACCAGGACATGGAAATTAACAAAGCAGAACACCCCATTTGGGGTCTGGGTGTCTCAGATGTTTCCTGCTGCCTGGGGAAGATTTTCCAGCCTGGGCAAAGGTCCATCCAGCCTGAGAAATTTGTCTGAATCCATCAAAGTCATATTGGGACATAAAACACAAAACCCTTCTCCCCAGCAGGAAGGCTCCCATCTGCCAAGACGCCAGCATGCCCTGCCACCAGCAATAACTGCCAACAAGAATAGCAGACCGTGTAAGATAGGCAAGATTGTAAGCTGTCCAGCCAACTAGAATTGTCTGGGCTGATGACAGCCAGGCATCACAGGTGGGGAAAGAGACCTGTCCTTCTGAAATTCACCTGCTACCCTTCTCCCCACCCTACTGCCGTAGATCTGTAGATCTGTGTGTGTGTGTGTGTGTGTGTGTGTGTGTGTGTGTGTGTGTGTAGAACAGGTTAACCTCAGGTATTATACAATAGAAGCTGTCCATCTATGGTTTATTTGGTTTTTGATTCTTTGTAGACAGGGTCTCTCACTAACATGTAGCTGCCTGATTCTGTTAGGCTGGCTGCCCAGTGAGCCCCAGGGACCTACCTGCCTCCACACTCAGTGCTGGGGCTTTTAGCACAGGTTGACACACCTGCTTTGGAGATGGGGTATGGGAATCAATCTCAGGTCTCTCTGGTCTTCTTGTTTTCAAGGCAAACACTCCAGTTACTCAGCCTATATCTAGCGTCTTACTGCCTCTGACTTAGACCATGTGCTCCGCCTCAATTCTTCCTTTCTCAGTCTACTCAAAATGAAACCCTGTGTCCTTGGCCAGCCTGCAAAGGGAGCTATGAAAGCGTCGAAGCGCACAGGGCAAGCAAAAAAAGCGAATTGTTTGTATTCACCATTTTAATGCTTTCTGAACATTCTCTAGTGCTATGCAAGGGTGTCCAACCTTGTGACACTATGACATGGCACTGTCATCTATACACGTGTTGGGCCAAATTCACAGCTATCCTGAGACACACGTGACTAGAATGAACGTGACTTCTTTGATACAGCTTAAAAGACCATTGTCTAAGGAACCCTGTTCTTTGGCAAAATATCTATATGGAGGGAGTTTGTATTAAATTATCAACCCTGAACAAAACGAGCCATGAGGCAGATAAACAAACCTGTGCAGAGTGGGACTGGGTGTGGAGTGGTCAGGTGTGAGGTGAAGGTGGGGTAGAAAGGGGGAGGGAAGAGATGAAAGTCCTTTTGAGCAACTTAGAGTGTCTGCTCTGTGTTTGGTTTTCAAGACAGGGTGTCATGTAGCTCACTGTGTAGCAAAGAATGGCCTTGAACTCTTGGTTCTCCTGCCTACCTCCCTAGACCTGGGATTACAGGCACATGCTACCAGGTCTGGTTTTGGTTTGGTCCTGGGATGGAATCCAGGGTTTGGTGCATGCTGGACAAGCACTCTGCCCACAGAGCTGCACCCTTGGCCCCTAGGGTGAAAGTCAAGCGTGTAAACAGGCACTCGGGGTTTGCAAGCCCCTTCCACAGTGAGTGTGCAGGAAGGCAGCGGGGCCTAGCACATGCTGTGGAGTCATGTCTTCCAGAGAGTTAGAGTGATGCAGCGTAACCACATCTCACGTCCTCACAGGCCAGCTGCCTGAAAGCTGGTGCCTATGGTTGGTTTCCAGGTCTTTAGCCTTTTATCCAAAAAAGTGAAAATGATGCACAGCATTGAAAAAATATCAAAGCGACTTTATCCAAAAGCAAAGCAAATAGTACAAAAAGACAGAAACACAATGCAGGGGAGCCAAGGGCTACAGCGAAGAGGATTTGGGCTTCCCTTTGTGGGATTCAAGAGAAAGAAAATAACGGTTCTGTATTTTGATTGGTGGATTGGGTCATACACTTATTTTTTCCTACTGTGCCTGTCCCTTCTCATAAGGCATCCGATTTAATTCCATGCACATCCAGTTACGTACAGCATGAGGTGGGAAATAGGGAGTTCTCCCTAAAAGTTGATTTGAAGGATAAGGTTTGTCTTACCGCCCAAAACCAGTTTACACGGATTTGGCCTTTCTATTCCTTGTGCACAGATACATTAAGAATACGTGTGAATAAAAGCAGTCTAATTTTTAATATTGTTGGGGCAGAGAAACCTGTGCTTCAGAGAGGGATGGATGTGCAGAAGTGTAGCCAGATGTGGCTCTGAGGTTGCTGTGTGCGTTGTTCAGAGGTGTGTGTGTGTGTGTGTGTGTGTGTGTGTGTGTGTACATTATGCTCAGGTAAAGGGGCCGGGCTGCTAAGTACACGGTTATTAGAAGAGTGGAGTGTGTGTTATCCAAATTTAGTAGAGTCCCAGACTGCTTAACATATTGTCCTCATCCTTGTCTGTCCAGACTCAGGGGCCTACAGTCTGCACTGCTTGCCTGTTTCAAGGCTTCCCATCACCATGCTTTAGTTCATTGATTTATTTGCATCTGTATGTTGTATTAATCAATGAGCAGGTAAGATAACAGAGTTTGGACGGAGTACATAGGACCAAGTGGGAAGAGAGGAGAAGTTGTCCCTGGCAGGAGACATGCTGAGGGCAGAAGCCCACAGGCCAAGTTCTCTCTCGACTGCTGCATGGCTGGGGGCAGATGGTGAATGCAAGTTGAAAGTTAGGAGGGCAGAGCTCCGGGACTGCCTTGTCCCACACTGCGGAGTCTCACTAGCTTGGATTGTATTTTACCCATTTGCAGAAAACACAGAAATGCTGGCCTTGCTTTCATTTATTTTCACTGTTTTCCAATTTCAGTAAAAAGGTAGGGTTTCCAACTGGGCTTTAGTGGGTAAGCACTGCTTGGGGTCAGGTAGGCCCAAAGTCCTGGAACTACTTACTGAATGTATCAGTCTTTGCCTAATTGAAAAGTCCTAGGACGTAGAGCTGTTGAGACAGTTACACACTTGCCCTCCCCTGCCTCCTCAGTGTGACTCAGAACAGGAGATAGCCTCTGACACCTTCCTTGCAATCTCTCTCTATGGGAGACAGGACCATAGAGTCTGAGCATCCTTTCAAACTGTGTGGCTCTTGGCTAGGATTAGCCCCAGAATTCCCTCTGCGGTTCTCAGGCAGAGGTCTGATCCAGCTCGAGCCCTGGCTGGTGAGTTCGCTGCTGGGTTTGGAACTGATTTGCAGGCTGCAGGCTGATGGATACTTAGGCGCTGGCAGTCGAGTGAGTGAGAAGAGACTCTGAGATAAGAGAAGAATGGCTCCTCGGTATTTACAGTGAGCTCCAAGAGTCCAGACGTCTCCCAAGAACGCTGCCACCTCCGAGCAGGAGAACTGGCAGCACTGGTGGCCCAGAGTCCTGGATAAGTGCGATTTCCCCAGCAAAGGGAAGCTTCCAGTTTCCAGAGGCCCGGACTCTCCACTGACTCCCACATGGACACAGGCGAATGACGAAGAAAGGCTGTCTCAGCTGGGTGTGCCACGAGGATCAAATGAGACACCATGAGAAGAGGACATAAAACTCCCCAGCTCCTGAAGGTGCTGTGCAGCCCCTCCAGGGACAGGGAAGACACCAGGTAGCGGATGGTGAGCGGCTCTGCACAGGGAGGTTACTTAAGAGGACTTGGGAGTTGATTTTTGACATCTGCGGGTGCGGGGCACATCTGCGGATGCAGGGCACATCTGCGGGTGCAGGGCACATCTGCGGGTGCGGGGCACATCTGCGGGTGCGGGGCACATCTGCGGGTGCAGGGCACATCTGCGGGTGCAGGGCACATCTGCGGGTGCAGGGCTATGTACATGAGCGTGTGTGTCTGTGAGAGCAGGCGTGTGTATGCTACAGGATGCACACGGAAGTCTGGGGACAACCTAAGCACCAGTCCTCCTCTTCCCTTGCTTGAGACAGGGTGTCCGTTGCTTGCCACCTCAGGCTCCAGGCTAACTGATCTCCTCACTCCCCTCCATAGAAGCCCTGGGATTGTATGTGTACTATCATGTGGGATTCACATGTGTTCTTGGGACCCAATCTCATGTCCTCATGCTTGCATGGCAACTTACATGCTTCCTATCTCCTCAGTCCCTGAACCATATAATTTAATTATCACCTATTTATTTTAATGTACATTAAGATATTTGTGAAATAAAACCTGTGATGTGGTGGCTTTTTGCCATCTGGCTAAATTGCACATGCAAAAGTAGGTATGGTAAGGCTAAGATGCAGACACTCATCGATGCCTAGGGTTTAGGACGCACGGGCATAACGTAGATCCTGTCACTGATGTTACAGCTCATTAGAGCTCAGTCTTGGGATGTGGCATTGCTCTTGTCACTCCCCAGTTCTGGGAAGGCAGAGACCAGCAGAACCCAGGCTCCCTAGCCAAGCAGTCTCACAGAATTAGTGAACTCCAGGCCAGTGAGAGACTCTATGCCAAGGAAGAAGTGTTGATTGCTCCTTATGAGCGACGTCTAAGGTTACCTTCTCCACGTGCGCATACTCAGATATGTGTGCACACCCGTGCCCCCATCTGTAGCCTTGTGCCTATCTTCGGATGCACGCATCTCTCTGCAAAAGGCATCAATCCGGACACACGGACTTTTCCCTACTGCAGACCTGGCTCAGAGGCGAGCATACTGCACTCACTGGAACCAATCTGTTACTCGTGGAATCAAACAGTCAATGAGTGGATGAAGCAGAAGCTTCCCAGGAAGGGCTCCTGTTACTGCGCATGTGCGTGTCTCCAACTACTAGCACAGGAAGTTCCTGGAGCAGTCATCAAACAAATAAATGCAAGAATGTGAAATGCCTTTAGAACTAGGAAGTTCACAGAGGCTCAAGTATCAGATACCCACATACTCAGAAGTATAAAATCAGTGACGAATCCTACCAGTGTGGAAAGGGAACCTGAGGATATAGATGCGCTCAATCTGCTTCACCACACTGCTGTAATTGCTGCTGCTGTTGTTGTTTAGCTTTTTAAAGCATGCATATGTGGTCCTGTGTGCATGCATGTGCGTGAGTGTGCATGTGGGAACCAGATGTCAACATCAGGTGTCTCCTCAGCCTCTCTCCACCTTACTTTTCGAGGCAGGGTCCTTCATCAAACCAGGAGCTCACCAATTCAGCTAGACTGGCTGGTCATGAAGACCTGGGATCCTCCTGTCCCTGCAGTTCTGGGGTTACACGTGTGGATCACCATGACTGGCCTTTATGTGAGTACCAGGGTACCAGCTTGGGTTTCGTTCTTGCAAGGCATGTGTGTTATGACTGAGCCATCTTCACATTCACTATTGCTTTCTTTTATTCTGTATTTTGGAGACAAGATATGGCTCCATAGCTTAAGCTGGCCTAGTGTTTCCTACATAACCCAGGCTCGCCTAGAAGTCAACACTGTCCTTCTGCTCAACCTCCTGAGTGCTAGGGTTATAAGCATTCACCATGCCACCATAGCCAGTGGCATTTTCTGACCAGTCAACCAACAGGTTGTCTTCACCAGCAAAAAGGGCCACTTCTAAGGTAAATGTGGTCGACGTATACAAATCCACATGCCTGTAGAGACACAGACAGACTCCAAGGAAGAGGTGAGTGACAAAGGGGAGCCAGTGCCCGGGCCTGCAGAAAGAATAACCAAGGAGAGCCTGTTTAAGGCCTGGGGATGATTTTTCACTAATAATAATCTAAGCTACCATTAGTGACTTAAAGAAGAAATTTTTAAAATGCAAGAATGTGTATGATTTTTATCTTGCCATTATCCCTGTAATCACTGGTCCTGATTAAAGACTTCTGCCCCAAAAGATGGATGGTCTGGAACACTTAAATGCACGGTAATCTTTCACCTCTTAAATGCTGCTTCTCTCAAGACATTCTTCTCTGTGCTTCAATTTCAAGGCCAGCAATTGTCTTCAAATGTTTGAAAAACTCTACAGAGTTGGGCTAGGGGTGGTAAAAATAATAATTCTAAAAACCCATGTTTTCCAAACTAAGGAAGTTAACTAAGCGGTTAAGAAGGTTCCTTTCCTTTTCCCCCTTTTTGCTACCAAGCGTCAAATACTTGAGAAACTGCCAAAACACGTTAGTGCTTGCTTCTGCATAAATACACAGGGCAAGATAGTCATCAAGAAGGAAATGCTAGGGTAGTGTTCATTTTCCTCCTCGCACATGTAGCTCACACTAAATGGTGGGGTTTCCAGTGCATTCCTGAAGCACCTGATTGCCCAAGTTCTTCCGTGTCCCATCCTGACCCTGTTGTCACCCCACTGTGCTGGCAATCCTCCATGCTTGTAGATACTTCCAAATCACTTTGGAATGGCTTCTCAGAAGTGGGTTTAAAAGCATGGTAATTGGAGCCCTGCATATTCAAAGAGCAAGGTGCGCTCTTTGTAATGGAGGTGGCTGAGCTGTTTGGTCTTTGTGTTCAACTGCCTAGTAGTGAAGCCTATATTACAAGGATCTCTTTATCTCCATCCTGAGCATCTTAAAGAGCTGCAGTCAACTGCATCTCTAGGTAAATCTGCGGTCCTTCTTTGCTTTGCCCAAAGCCATACACCTCTTACTTCAGGAAGCTTCCTGGCTGCTGAGGGGTGAGGCCTCCCACAGTCTAACTTCACATAGGTTCTCAGAAGCAGGGGTACATTCTTTAAAAACCCACCTGCAGGTTGGAGAGGTGGCGATGTGCTTATTGCACAGCGTAGCATCCAAGTTAAGACCTCAGAACCCACCTAAAGCTGGAGATGTAGGAAATGTGTCTACAATTTTATCCATTGCTCCCACTGAGATGGAAGGTGGAAGCAGGAAAACCCCGGGAAACTTGTGGTCCAGCTGGCCTGGGATGTGCAGGGGTGAACGAGAGGCCCTATCTCAAAGGAGAAGGTGGGCGCTGGCTGCCATTTCTGCACTATGGTATGTGTGTAGCCACAGTCAGACATACGAACACGTGTATACCCACCTCCTCTCTCTCTCTCTCTCTCTCTCTCTCTCTCTCTCTCTCTCTCTCTCTCTCTCTCTCCCTCTCTCTCTCTCTCTCTTTCACACACACACAAGTAAAAAACAAAGAAATGTAAAGGCCCGCCTGGAAACCAGCAATAGCTCACCTTACTTAGACACCCCATTCAGATCTCACAGGTCAGTGTTGCTGCTCCTTACCTGATGCTCCCTAGAAAACCTTCCCTTACCTGTTTTCACACATAGCATGTTCACAGATTGAAGCTCTATACTGAGTGTCTGCGTGCATGTGTAGCCAACAGTGGTCAGAATCCAGTGTCTTCATCATAGTAATGTGTTTATTTAGAGACAGGGCGAGGCTAAACCTGGAGTGCATTGCTTTGCCTAGACCAACTGGGCCACGCACCCTATAAATCCTCCTGCCTCTGCTTCCCTAGCACTGGGATTACAGGTCTACACCACCACTTCCAGCTTTTTCAGAGGACTTCCTCATGCTTGCATGGCAAGTGCTTTGTCAACTGAGTCATCTTCCGATCTCCAGTGTCCCATGTAAGGGACACTTTGTCTCTCAAGTGTCCTCTCTCCTGCTTTTTCTTGACCACCACTGCAATAGCACTCCAACTTGCAAGAGAAGCACTTGCACCTGCCCATCCATCCCGAGTGGCAAGAGACCAAGAGTACTGTTTGTGCCTGCCTTCCCATGCTGAGCACACAGCGACATTAGTGTTTGCTGACTGAAATGGAATCCTACCCTCTAGTTCATTGTTGGGACAGGTTGGGAGGTTCAGACACAGGGGGTCCCACCATCTCTCTTGCCTCATCTCCAAGGCTGTGTTGAAATTAGAGCTGCCTACCTAGTTATTGGCTAGCTTTACCAAGATCTTGACTGACCCGTTCTAGAATTGGCCTTCGGTGTGAGGCAGTATGGCAGAGAAACCTCAGAGGGTGCAGAGACAGAGGCAGATAGAAAGCCCTGAGTTCCATCTGGAAGACTTACTGAGCACAAGTCACTACCCTCTCCCCCATTCTACTGAAACTATGCAGGACTTCTGCTTGGCCAAAGCTGTCCGGGAGAGTGTGTGCTCCTCGTTGGCCTGGGGATTGGAAGGGTGACCATGCCTTCATTTCTCCCGTAACACTGTTAGCAAGTCTTCTTAGCTCAGGGAGAAATTATACTTCTGATCAACAGTCACTGTTCTAATTTGCTTTCTCTTGCTGTGATAAACACTCTGACCAAAGCAACTTGGGGGAAGTGTGTTGCTTCTAGACCATAGTCTGCCATGGAGGGAAGTCAGGGCAAGAACTCACTTGAGGAGCAGAGACAGAAACCATATGGCCCAAGCCCACCTAGAGATGGTACAGCCCACAGTGGGCTGGGCACTCCCACATTGATCATCAATAAGGACAATATTTTAAAGATATAGTCATGGGCCAATCTGGGGCAATTCTTCAACTGAGGTTCCTGCTTGCCAGGTGTCAAGTTGACAAAAACAAAACAAAACAAAACTGGCTAAGACAGTACCGTTAAAGGGCTGACAAAGGTATCTCATCATTGCTCCATGCTATTAAAACTGAACACTTGAGGGCTCTTTATGATTTGCTGTACTGAAATGTCTAACAAAATGCAAACAGAAGACGCATTTCTTATCTCCAACTCACTCTGGTCATGTAGAAAGCCTAAGACTAAGTAACGAGCCGTATGTTCCAAAGTCAAATTACTTAACCTCTCTGAACACTGGTACAGTAAGAGCCCTGCCTTGTCTGGTTACTGTAAGTACTTTTAAATGCATAGCACATGGTATGGGATCTTACAGATGAGGCCATTTAACAGATAGGATATAACAAGGTAGACGGATGAAATCTCAGCAAATCTGAGAAACACATGCTTGGCGGATAGGACAATCTCACTCACTGTTTTCTCTGTTCTAGGGTCCCATGATAACATCGCTTCCTCAGTGTGCCCAAGCTGGACAGCTGAACCATTTCAGACTTGTTTCTTTGCCTCCATCCTATCTCCCATGTTCTGTGCTCTCCTATTTCCTACCCTGATGTGACTAAGGTACTTTGCCGCAAAAACTGCCTCACCCAGTGAAGTCCAAGGTTGTACCACCATGCTTGAATCTTTAAAGGGTTCCGGAATTTGAACTCAGATCCCTGGACTTTGCTGACTGAGCCCTCCCCCAGCCCACAGCAATCATTTCTCTCATAATGTTAACGCCAAGTCATCGTACAGATGAAGCACACACGTTCTCATTTCTAAGTAAGCTACAGTGGAGTTCCTCTACTTCATTCATGAATCCCCACATTCACTGGGTTGCGCCCTCTGGGTATCTATTTGCAGACACACTGGGGTTGGCAAAGTGGAAGAGCTGCTTTCCACAAGTCCCCTGACTGATAGAGAAAAAAAAAACAATCCAGCATCTCATGGCAAACACTGCGTTGTGCTGGAAGTGGCAGACATAGCTGAACTTGGAAGCAGAGACCTCACTGCCCCTCCTTTTTTTGTTCTGCTGGTTAAATGGGCCAATTTCCTCCAACTTTCCTCAACATCACATCAGCACGACTACCTTGAGCAGACTCTGTGGTCAGCTTCAGCCCTGATGATATTTAACCACACCACTGGGCATGCCCAACCTCAGAGACAAGGAGCCAACCGCAGCCCCACGAGTCCTGACCAAACTTAAGTGTCTTTACCAAAAAGAAATTCTTGAGACTGATTGAATTCTCAAATCTCAAGGCAGTTCTTCAAGAGTTTTGTTTTGTTTTGTTTTCCAAACTGATGATTTTGCTTGCAGACCAATCAGCAAAATGCAGAATGAAATTCTCCAGTTGGTGGCTTGAATAAAGAAAGCTTCATTCTTCACTATAGAGATGAAAGCCGAGAAAACAGTTGAGCAGGGTGTTCCCATCTGGAACTCTCTAGACGCTGTAATTAAGGATACCTGGGAGCTTTAGAATGCTACATACCAGCCTGCAGAGCGGTGGGAAACGTGAGATGTCCCACGTTTTTCTAATTATTTACTAGAGCATGACTCTCGGCTCTTTTTTTTTTTTTTTTTTGACAAGGGAGATGATCAAGGCAGCCACTCTCCAGCCTTCTGTGATGTCAGAGCAGTCAGGGATGGGTCTGTGCTGTCTATTGACAAGCCAGCTTTCTGTCCTCAGGGATCAGGGTGGCCTCATGATCCCAACAACCAACCCGCGGAGCCTTTCCTGAAGGTGAAGCCTAGAAGTGATTCTCTGTCCTTGAACTCGGGTCAACAAATATAAAGTTTCTACTCTTAAGGTTGCTAATTTTTCATAATCTTTTTTTAAAAAAATCAGGACTGGGATGTAACTCCGGTGCCAGTCACGTGTATGAGGCACATGCCCGAAAATCTCAGAACTGGGGGGTGGAAGCAAATGAGAAGTTTAGTGCTATTAAGATGACTTTATGGGTAAAGGTGCTTGCCACCAAGACTGACGGCCTGAATTTGATCCTTAGCCCTGGAAATTGGGTTTGTTTTGATTTGGCTTAATTTTGCTTTGTTCTTTTTTTTTTTGAGACAGAGTTTCTTTGTGTAACAGTAATAGCTTTGGGTGTTCTGGAACTCCCTCTGTAGAACAGGTTGGCCTTGAACTCATAGAGATCTGTCTGCCTCTGCCTCCTAAGTGCTGGTATAATCGACGTGAACCACCACCACTTAGCTCTGGATATTGGGATTTTAAAGAGATGCTGAAACATAGATTTGAGGTAATCCAAATATGTGTCCCCAGGTCATTGTCTCACAAATATGTCTCCAGAATTAACTAGCTCTTAATCAATTTTTCAGTAGAGAGATAATCTAAGAAAAGGTGAAATCACTGGACTAAGCTCTAAACTATTTTTTTACACTTATTTACTTGTTTGTTTTAGTGTTTTAGTATATGTGAATGCATGTGTATATATGCACGAGGGTGCACACATGACCCATCATTTATAAGGAGGTCAGAGGACAATTTGCCAAGAGTCAGTTTTCTCTTCCTACCATGTGGGCCCCAGGGATTAAACTCAGGTCATCAGGTTTAGTGGCAGCACCTTTACCCACTGGGCTATCTCTCTGGCTTCTTGAGCCCTAATCTAGTATGACTACAGTTCTTATTAGAGGAGAAAATGTGCATATAGACATGACCAAAAGGAAGATCATCTGAAGATATGGAGAGAAAGCCACATTCTGTACGCTCGAATGTTAAGGGCTTGGTTGCCGATTGTGTTATGAGTGCTATACTAGGGCTCTAACTTTGTCAATGGCTCGAATGTCAACGAATGAGCCCATAGGTGAGAGGGCTGTTATCATATGAAGTAGTTATGAAACATAGCTGACTATGAATGATAGATCTTGTCCTCCCACCAATCCCTTTTTCTATCGCTCTGCTTCCTGGCAGCCATAAAGTAAGCAGCTTTCCCTCTCCACATTCTGTTGGTTATGATGCTCCTGCCTCATCAAAACCCCAGAAAGAAGGAGCCAAGCAAGCCTGGGCTGGAATCTGTGAGCCCAAACAAACATTTCTTCTCTTTAAGAGGTGTCTGTCAGGCATTTTGTCACCGCAATGCAGAGTGAGTGCACACACGTCTTTCATATGTGATATTATTTCCTGACCACTCATGTCTGAAATGTGATATCTGCCATCAGGCCCACTCTTCCAGATGCAGCAGGACCACCATTCAACACATGGTTAGCAAAACTGCAGGAATGAGGACAGTGGCCCCATCTCTTGCCTCCACACCTCAGCATCCCACCAGTTGGTACTTTAATCCGTCTCCACCTTACAAGGATGACCAAGATGCTCTGTACAAAAGCTGCAAAACCAGAGCCCTGAACTCTGTGGCTGATGTCCATCCACAATCTTCATTTCCAGATGGGGAAACGCAGTCAGGTTGACGTGACATGACTCTACTAAGCCTCCACTAGAACCTCATGTGCCTATCTCAAAATACAGCCACATATATACACATACTTAAAAATAATAAATCTTTTTTGTAAGCTGAGAAACAGCTCTGATGTGTGGTTATCCTAGACTTCCTTTGGGCTGCCAAGCCAGTGGCTCTGTTGGCTGCTGACATCCCGTGGCCTGTCCTGTGGCTGACTTCAGCATCTGTTTGGGAAGCCTTCCTAGCTCCTCAGTCTGGATTGGGGTCTGCTCTCTGGAATCACAAAGCGTCTTCACTATAGCCTAGCACTAACAAACTGTATTCTGATCATCCTTCTCGTGTTCATATGCTCAGCTCAACTGCATACAGTTTGAGAGCAGGACCAGTTCTCATGCGCTCTCTGACACATCCGTGTCTAACGTAATGACTAGCATGTGTGGCAATTAGGAAACTGACTTGAAATTAAATGTGAGACTTTAAAATGTTCAGTGCTGGGTAATGGCTGAATTTAAGCAAGGAAATGAAACAGCCATGGGTGCAAAGAAATGGGTTTTGCAACTTCAAGTAGAGAACAGAAATGCCTCAAATTCATTTTGCTAAATACAGGGCCCAGGATCAGTAAGAAGGCGTAGCCAAAAGTGCTGCCGCTAAGCCTGACAACCTGAGTTTGACCCCTGGGACTCACACGATGGAAGAAAAAACTAATTCTTACTAGTTGTTCTCCACACACATCATGGCATGGCCTACACACACATACACAATACACACTAAATGGACACACATACACTAAATAAATAAATATTTTAAAGGTTTATTTATTGCATGTGTTTGAGGTTTTTTGGCATATATATATGTTTACCACATTCATACCTGGTGCCCTGGAGCTCAGAAGAGGGAGATGGACCCTCTGAAACTGGAGTTAATGTGGGTGCTGGGAACTGAACCTGAGTCCTTTGCAAGAGTAACCAGTGCTCTCAACCACTGAATCTGTTCTCCAAGCCTTAATGAATGTAATTTTTTAAATTAAAGAAATGGATATGGGGTTTGATAAGCCTGTATCCACTGGACAGGATCAACCTGATTTTAAAGGATCAGAAAATAATAATGAATGTGCCCAATGATTTCATCATAAGGATAATAATCTCATCATTGTTTTGACAATTAATAAACCACTTAATTAATAACATTTATATATCCATAACATAATATGATTATTACATGCTAAAATATGATGTGACCAACTTTAAAAATCAATATATAAGATAATTTAATAAAACTGGACTCTCTGAACATGGCGAACAATGAGGGCTGATGAGACTCAAAGGACAATGGCACGGGGTTTTGATCCACGCAATGTGCTGGCTTTGTGGGAGCCTAGCCAGTTTGGATGTTCACCTTCCTAGATATGGACAGAGGGGGGAGGACCTAGGACTTACCATAGGGCAGAAAACCCTGACTGCTCTTTGGACAGGAGAGGGAGGGGGAAAGGAGGGGGGGAAGGGGAGAAGGGTGGGAGGAGGGGGAGGGAAATGGGAGGCTGGGAGGAGGTGGAAACTTGTTTTTTTTCTCCTTTTCTCAATAAAAAAATATTTTAAAAAAAAGATAAATTAATAGTTTCTGATTTATGCAGAAGGTGATTTAAATATTCAACACGGGGATTAAATTTTAAAAGGACATCAATATGTACTATTTTATTGAACAGTGTATCTCTGTGTCATTAAAAATGACTTTATAATTGTTAATTTATTGGTGTATGTATAACTTCCCAATTAAGTATTTCGATTTAAAGACATTATGTTGCAAGTTATGAAACAAATAAACACAAAAGGGCCATTCCTGGAGACACGGCTCATAGGTAAGAGGGCTGCTGCCGCCAAGGACCCCAGCTCAGTTGCCAGCACCTGTGTCCTGTCAAGTGGCTTAGAACTGCCTGGAATTCCAACTCTGGGGACCCGACTTCCGCTTCTGGCCTCAGAGGGTACCCACAAATACATGCACACATCCCAAACACATGCAATGCAACCAGCGGTCTTTTAGGTGGATAGACAGAAGAAGACAGTTTTGGAGCAGGAGCGCAGATGACTTTATATTTTCTGAAGTCCGCCCAATGATCACGTGAGGGCCAGAAAAGAGGTCCAGGTTTCTAAAGCTTTAGAACTGGTACTGATCACGTTACTTTACTGAACTAGTGTGAGACTCCCATGAAACAAACATAAATAAACCATCCAGAAAGATTTTCAAGTGTTGTTATACAGTGGTCATCAGGGGATGGGGGACAGCTCAGTCACTGGAGGATTTTCGTCTCATGAGGACATGAGTTTGGTCCCCAGAACTAAAGTCTTTTATTTTATTTTATTTATTAAAAATTTTCACCTCCTCCCATTTTCCTCCCACTCCCCCTCTCCAGTCCTAAGAGAAGTCTGGGTGCCCTGCCCTGTGGGAAGTCCAAGCCCCCTCCCCCCATCCAGGTCTAGGAAGGTGTGCATTCAAACAGAGTAGGCTCCCAAAAAGCCAGTACATGCAGTAGAATCAAAACCCAGTGCCATTATCATTGGCTTCTGAGTCAGCCCTCATTGTCAGCCACATTCAGAGAGTCTGGTTTGATCACATGCTCCATCAGTCCCAGTCTAGCTGGCCTTGGTGAGCTCCCACTAGATCAGTCACACTGTCTCTGTGGGTGAACACACCCCTTGTGGTCCTGACTTCCTTGCTCATGTTCTCCCTCCTTCTGCTCTTCATCTGGACATTGGGAGCTCAGTCCAGTGCTCCAATGTGGGTCTTTGTCTCTATCTCCAGAACTAACGTCCTAAAAGAAAACAACAACAAAAACCCTAAAGCTTGGCATGGTGGTATAACCCCAGTGCTGGGTAAGCAGAGATAAGCCAACCCTGAAGCTTGTTGGACCACATGGCCTACTTGGTGAGTTCCAAGCCCATGAGAGACCCCCATCTCAAAAACTGAGGTGCTTAGCATTGGAAGGACAAGTGAGGCTGTCTTCTGGCCTCCATACACACATATACGCATGCCCATACACACATATATATTTATGTATATGGATACACTGTACTAATTAATTCACTAAAATAAGATGGCCAGTTTACTTCTGGTGATCCACTTCCACGAGAAACAAACTTTACAGCATCAATGTCAGCGTTGAACGTATCGAAGCTCTTGAACTCCTTGAGTTCTAAGAAAGCAAAGACGCAGCCAGCAACTCAACCCAAGCTGAGTGTTCCCAGTGGTTTGGGCAACTGTCTGCGCATGCTCTCAGCCTAGCTGCAGATATGGGCTTTGTGATTCTATCGACTTGCCCTCTTCCCCATCAACACCGACTTCATCTTCAAAGCCACTCACTTTGATTTGTGCAGAAAGGCAACACTGTTTAAACTGGGCCAGCTTAAAAGCCTGGAGCCAGCCTCAGAGTGGCACCTCCCTTCCCCGCACAGGCAGACCCATGGAGTCCCTTATGCCAAGGGAAATTTACGCATCTCTTCTCACCAGCTCTGTTTGGTCTTGGCTAATTCTCTAATCAGACAGAACGATACGGAGTTTACAGTTTCCTCCCTGGTTCCACGCAACTTCCCTCACTTCATTACTCCTTGGACAAGCTGTCTTGGGAGGATCCTTCCGACGGATTTATGTTCTGAGCCACAGACAGGAATGCTTTTCTCTGCTTTTCCTTCCCCTGTACCACATAAACATGTCCTAGGACACCCCCTGGGCAGGAGCTGGGGCTCAAATATCTTGCCTGTAGAGATGCTCTCTTGGAGGAGTCTTCTGGGAGGGGCAGTCATAGACACTACTCCTGGGTGAGTATTCCGCGGCAGTAGGAATTTCCCAACTAGCGCCTGATTCTGAAGCACACGTCTAGTCCAAGAATTCATTGCTCTGTGTAAGGATCTACTATTGAAGTTACTCTCTTGCAAGCACAAGTGTCTAAACTACGCTCTTTCAACTTTGGGACTCTAAACAGTACCTTCAGAGAAGGTGTCTGCCTTTAGTCTGTCACAAGGAGACTATCTGGCACTGATTGGGGGTTTAGTAGCAATACACTTAACCCCAGAGTTTTCTACTGTAGCTTCACGAAATTATTAAACTGACCCTTAGTCATGTACTGGAACTCTTGTATAATCTTGGTCCCATCCATAGCACCTTCTCTTTACATCGTGATGGGTATCATTGATGCAAACATCCGTGCTACTGTTTTATTGAATGAAAATTAGAATGTGGGAAGATCCTCATTGTAATGGATTATATTCTCCTAGATAATCATTTAACAAAAATTCTTTACTATCTCGGGCAAGTGTATAGCAAAAGGAATGTAGTAACACTGGGGCAAGGGTGTCAAAGCCTTTGCTGTAAAAGTATGCAGACCTGAGTTCAAATCCCCAGCACCCACATTAAAAGAAAAAGAAAAAAAGCTGGGTGTGGTCACAAGTACTCCTATAAGCCTAGGATTGGGAGGATTGCTGGGGGTGCAGTGATAAACTTTGTCTCAAGGGAATAAGGAAGAGGATGACAGAGCAGAACACCCCAATGCCCTCCACTATCACATGCAATTGCACACACACATACATTTACTACATATGTACATTACACACACATGTCTACTCGAGCAGAGGAACTAATGTTTGCTTGGTGCACTGTGATTTAAAACACATGAAGCAAAAGGAAGTGTCTTTTTTCTTTGTCAAGTACACTTAACCATCTTCATTAGCAATCTGATAGAGCAGAAGCCAGTTTTCTAGGCCTTGTCAAGTTTTCAGCTCTTTTTAAAGTTTGTATCACTTTCCGCACTTCCAAAGGTTTAACCTATGCTTCCCTTCTGTTGGGACATCTCAGCGAGCCCCCCAGGTTTTGGCTCATGTCACTCAAGGACATCTTCATCCTTGCTGTGACAAGTATTTTCATCATCTGTGTCAATAAGCTCATTTGCACTAACTTCCTCCAGCCATGACTCTTGATCCATCCTGAAGCCACAGTGCCAGCCTCCCTGGGCTTAGCTCTTTCTCCTGCTACTGACATTGAGTGTGACGTCACCCCACTACTCTCTTTTTGTTCAGTTTCTTACCACACTTTCATCTTTGTTGCCCGATTCCCCCTTTTGTCTTAGCTCCTTTTTCTGTGATAAAATACTCTGACAAATACACTTCAGAGAGAAAGATTCTATTGTAGCTCATAGTTCAAGGAATACTCCATCGTGGTGGAGAAACCAAGGAGGCAATAGGAGCTTGAGGCAGTGGTTAATATCACATCTTTAATCAAGAAGTAGAGAGTGGTGGATGCTGGTGCTTGGATCTCTTCACTTATATAGCCAGGGATCCCATCCAGGGGATGGTGATACCCAGAGGTCAGGTCTTCCCACATGAATTAACACACTCAGGACAATCTTTTATAGACCTGCCCAGAGACCCATCTCCCAAGTGACTCTAGATTTAGTCAAGTTGACAATGAGCACTAACCATCACACCCATCTACTTATAAACCAGGATTTGCCACTAGGTGCAAAGAAAGAACACAGCCACACACTTAGCTGTGTGTGAGTGGAAAAATGGATTCTATATGACCAATACCCAGCCTTAGAATGAAGTGGCACATTCTCCTTACATATCTATCTGTAGTTTGGCAATACTTCATGGACACAAGATCTAATATTTTGCACAACCATTCCCAGTTCATATGCCATGATAACTGAAGTCTAACTGTGTTACTGGGACTTGGTATTTTTTATCTGAATTGTGGCAACTTAGAATTGTGTGTTTTTGAAACTATGCAATGGGAAGATTGCCAGATGACCGAGGAGTAATAGATCTTCAGGAGCAAAGTGCTAGCAAGGGCTGACACACCCGGCACTTGAGTGCACAAGTAGTATAGCAGAAAAAGTGTTTGTTCTGTAGCCTGAGGACCAGAGTTTGAACCTCAGAATCCATATAAAGAGAGCCAGGCATGGGGACATGTTCATAATCCCAGTGCTGGGGGTAAAGAGGGGAACAGAGACTTGATTTCTGAGGCTCACTGATCATTCAATTAGCCTACTTATCTACTTACAAAGAGGGAAGGAGAGGGAAAGAAAGGAAGGAGAAGGAGAAAAGGACGGCAGAGGGAAGAATGAGGATGGTAGGTGGCAGACACCATGGTGGCTCCCTGGTGGCCGTGACACCATTCATGTTTAAACACTGCACTGCTGAAGCATTGCCGCGACAGGTCCCCCAAATGTCCTTCACAATTGTCTGTACATATTCTTTCTTGCTTCTAGAGGGGCTGTTCATCAGGATCCTTTCTGCCCAGCAGGATTCTTATCAATTTCCTCATCCAGCTGTTCTCCAGGGACAACATGGATATTCTTGGCCCTGGATGTGGTGGCCAAAATCTGCTCATGCCTGCTTCAGATCTACCATCTTATCCTGCCTCAATACAGTGTGTTCGTCCACTCATCATGACCACCTTCCGTGAGCTCAGGCAAGTAGAGATTCTAGGGGCTTCATGACCTAGCCTTTGTCCACTGCAAGGTACATGAGCAGAATAAAGAGAGGAATAAGCAACTTTGAAAGGAACTTTGTAGAACCATCATAGAATTCACTCTATTTAGGAGGTCAGGAAAACAAAACAGAGGATTCGTTGTTCTCAAAGCCTGGATCCACTTTCCCTGAGTCTCAGTCTAGCCTTTCCAGGACCTTAGGCTCTCCGGCTGGACCTTGAGCAATACGCATGCACCAATGCATTCTGCTTTTGTGTGTTTTGTTTTCAGTACATATCTAATTTGGTTTATCCTCCCTCCATCCCTTCCATTCCCCTCACTCCACCTTGCTTCTCCCACAGATTAGTTCTCCCTTCAGAAATGAGCAAGCCTCCCAGGAATATCCACAGAACAGGGCATGACAAGATTCAATAAGACTAGACGTGCCAATGCATTTTTATGGGAGCACCAGCTGGGGCAGACATGGACATTGGCTACTCTGTGGATGCCTGCCTGCAGACTGAGAGCACTGGTGGGCGCTTTCTCCAAGAATGTTCTGGAACCTGGGGGTTGTTTTTTAAGCCAAGTAATAGCAGGCCAAAAGCCCGAGTTGAAGCATGGAGAGAGAATTTCCCAGGGACAGGCAGTGGCTTTCTCCTCCACAAACACCTCAACTTTGAGCTATTGTAACTGGCTCTATCTGCTTGGTATTTGAATGGAATCTATCAGACAATAGAGCAGACTAATCTCGGACATGCAGTATCTTTTCCTACTATTGTGTCTATCATGTGGGTTTCTTCCCCATTACAATAGATTTCTCTTTGACCAAGCTGTATTGATTACCTTTTGTTCTTATTGTTGTAGGCGCTCGGGATTGGAAAGTTTGGGGTACACTAATGTCTGAATCTCAACCAAAGAATTTTCCCTTCCGACTTCTTGCCAGTTTAGAAATACATCTGCTTTTACTATTTGACAGAGAATAGGGCTGGAGTGATGGTATTTGATTGACCTCATAGGACTTATTTTATTTGATCCATTGTGTGTGAGGCTAGGGACCCCTTCCCTTCACTTATCCCCAAGCTCAGTATTCAGTCATGTGACTGGGCTATTGTTGGCTGTTTTGTTCTTAGGCCAAGTTTTAGTTAGATTCCACATCCTTTCAGGTTCCCTATCCTCAGCTGCCCAAGGAACTAACTGGGGACCTTGGCTTGGGCTCCTGAGAGCCACTCTAGGTTCAAGTCTCTTGCCAACCCTAAGGTGGCTCCCTTAACTAAGAATTGTGCTTCCGTGCTCCCCTATCCCAATACTGACGAATATCTTACATATCATCATAGAACCTTCATCTGGTGATGGATGGAGATAGAGACAGAGACCCACACTGGAGCACTAGACTGAGCTTCCAAGGTCCCAATGAGGAGCAGAAGGAGGGAGAACATGAGCAAAGAAGTCGGGACCATGAGGGGTGCACCCACCCACTGAGACAGTGGAGCTGATCTACTGGGAGCTCACCAAGGCCAGCTGGACTGTGACTAAAAAACCATGGGTTAAAACTGGACTCTCTGAACATGGCGAACAATGAGGGCTGATGAGAAGCCAAGGACAATGGCACGGGGTTTTGATCCTACGCAATGTGCTGGCTTTGTGGGAGCCTAGCCAGTTTGGATGTTCACCTTCCTAGATATGGACAGAGGGGGAAGGACCTAGGACTTACCACAGGGCAGGGAACCCTGACTGCTCTTTGGACTGGAGAGGGAGGGGGAGAGGAGTGGGAGGAGGGGGAGAAGGGTGGGAGGAGGAGGAGAAGGGTGGGAGGAGGGGGAGGGAAATGGGAGGCTGGGAGGAGGTGGAAACTTGTTTTTTTTTCTTCCTTTTCTCAATAAAAAAAAAAAGATTCCAAGTCCTTTTGGGGGCAACCTTCAGGACTCACCCCTTGGTCACATACTAAACATGAGAAGCTACTGAATTTTTGCTTTTGCTCCTTTTCTGGGCTTGAGGGGAAGAGACCCCTAATTTACACACCATCTCCCGTCTCATGCTTGACTGGGGCCAACATTCCTCAGAGCTGTGTCCACATGTGTGCTTAACTAGACAAATGTTCAGCCAAGCAGGCCGTGGAAGAGGCTCTGAGATCCAGAGGAACCAGCTGTGTAGTGGCCTGGAATGTTACTCCCTCTCCCCTCTGCCCAGCTGTGTCTTTCCCAACCCCTTGCTCATCATCAGAAAGGTCTCCCTGACCCTTATTACATCGCTCTTGAATGACCAACATCCTCTCTCTGCTGAACTCCGCGTACCCTTGCCTGGCTGCCTTCCACCCCTCTGCTGAGATTTCCCACAACACAGAGACATGCCCAAGCAGGGCTTGATTTCCCATCACACACTACCTCAGTTGAATAGGGCTGCCATAACCCTTACCACAGGCAGCAGAAACCCATTTTCTCATAACCCAGGAAACCCTAGTTCGAAGTGTCATTGACCATCTCCCTGGTTTTTCTTGGCCACTCTCTGCCACCTACAGTTTTCAAGGGTGTCTCTCCGTGTGCCCGTGTCCATCCACCTCTTCTTCCTGTAAGAACACCCGCCTTACTGGATTAGGACTGTAATGTATGACTTTGTCCTACAATAATCCTGACGCAGGCAGGGGACACCTTCCTTTCTTGCACCTGTCTCCATGTTCAGTGAACAATAGCTGGTCCATTGTCAGCTTTCTTTTGCTTAGTCACTTCGTCTCAAATACAGATGCATTTGGAGGAGCAGAGGGTAAGGATTTTGCTTTTTACTAAACTGTGGTATGTGTAAGCATTTGTACAGGTGCCTGGGTGTGCACTGGCGTGTGGGAGCCCAAGAGAACCTCAGTTGCTATTCCTAAAGCACTGTCTGCCTTGATTTCTTTTGGCACAAGACCTCTCACTAGCTTGGAGCTTACAGAGTAGGCTAGGCTGGCTGGCCAGTAAGCCACCTCCCCAGAGCTGGGATTGCAAGTGTGCTCCCCACGCCTGGTTTACTGTTGTGGGTTCTGAGGGTTGCACTCAGGCCATCATATTTGCAAGGAAAGCACTGTGTAGCCTGGGCCATCTCCCCAGCCCAAAAGGGTAAGGACTTCAGTCCATGAACTTGAATGGAATCAAAAAGCTTTCCTTCCCTACCCTTGAGCACAGGGCCCTGTTCCTTAAGTCGGTCAGTCAATGTGCGTGTCCCAATTCTACTGCAGACAGATTGAGCAGCGCTTGATACCCACGTGCCTCTCTGGCTCTTCCTGCTCTAGTTACCTGACACTGCTCAGACTGAATCTCCAGGGAGACACGACTCTGGTGTTGACCCCTGTGTCATTCCTAATGCCCCGTTTCTTCCAGTTCTCTGCTGTGAGGGGAGAGTAATGCCCCCCAGCCAGGGTGTTGTACTGATGAACTGCAGAGACCCTGGTGGTGGGCACACATGATGAGCACTCTGGGAATGCATTGGTGACTAACTAGCTCTAGTTCCTTTTCAAGCCAGTCATTTTCCAGTAAAATTGCATCTTTTTAAAAAAAAAATATTTATTTATTTATTATGTATACTGTAGTGGCGTAAATGAATGCAGGCAGATTGTAAAGATTATATACAGCTTTAATGAAGAAATAGACTTACTGGACCAAGGTTCCCACGGAGCACAGGAAGCAGAAGGAGCACGCGGGCTCCCAAGCGCCCGATTTATAAGTAAACATTCACCCCAGGCAAGCCCGCCCCCTAAGTGGCTGGCTTAACCCTACATCTCCCCCTTTTGTCTAAATAAGACAGAATTAAACCAAATACAACTATAAACAATAATAACAAATGATAAATATAACAAACAATATTGAGAACAAAAGTTTTGTTAGAAATTTTATCTCAAGGAGTCTAAATAATGTAAAGAGTAACTACAATTATATAATCTTTAACTCCATCAAAGATCTGAGAAGGGAATAAATATTACTTAACAAATGAGAGATATCCAAAATGTGTAACAAATGACAGAGATAACTGACTACCTGGGCAATCACCCAAAGTCTAGTTTGCAATGTTGAGTCAACCAACTTTGGCTAAGGCCTAACATAACTGACATATCATTAACAAATATAAGGAACTTTTTTAGAATTATCCTACCCTGTCTTGGCAAGATAAGACAATCCTGTTTCATATCTTAGTCAGTAGTTGAGGTATGGACTTTTCTTAACCCAAAGGCCAGTTCTGCCAAGAAGACAAGCTCCCAGTGGAGTGTCTTTGGTGCTCAACGTTCTCTCGGGAGTAGAGTGGCGTTGCCAGGAGTAATTGTGTCTTGTTGGCACAGAATTTTAGGTTAGATTAAAGGCCATTTTCTACAGCTCTTCGAAGAGGCTGAAGATTATACTATCTATACTAAATATAATCTCTATGTATCTAAAAGACCTGATTAACCTAAAAATAAATATGACAAACATATAATTTTCAATACCTATCTAACTTGAAGACTAAGAGAATAAACAACGGTGCAATATATGAAGACAATGATCTTCACCTGTAAACAATGTCATTACATATCAAATGTAAACAATGTTATTACATAAATAGTACATTGTGATATGGTGGATGTATCAATACAATATAAGCATACTCTTATACAAAAATAGAGGTAGGAACACTCACATTTAATATTTAATATATCAATATACAAGAAACAGTACCAATATAATTTTCTAAAAACAGTAAATCACAAATACCAATCATCCCATCAAACCAGTTCACCCCCCCCCTTTTTTTAAAAGAATATATACAGCTTTAATGAAGAAATAGACTTACAGGACCAAGGTTCCTGCAGAGCACAGGAAGCAGAAGGAGTGCTCGGGATCCCACCTCCCACGCACCCAATTTATAAGTAAACATTCGCAGGAGGCAAGCCCGCCCCCTAAGGGGCTGGCTTAACCCTACAGTATACAATATTCTTTCTGCATGTATGCCTGAAGGCCAGAAGAGGGCACCAGACCTTATTACAGATGGTTGTGAGCCACCATGTGGTTGCTGGGAATTGAACTCAGGACCTTTGGAAGAGCAGGCAGTGCTCTTAACCTATGAGCCACCTCTCCAGCCCATAACATTGCATCTTAAGAGAGTTTTCTCTACATTTCCCAGTAAGTAAATAATTAACTTTGGGATGGTCCTGAGACCTCCTCATTAGGCAGTGGGCTCTTCCCACCAATGCTGGCATAGCAGCTGTCATATGCTGATAGTAGAAGTCATGTGTAAATTAAGAGTCACTCATGAATCATTTGGTCTAGCTCATCCTTTGGTCACGTGACCTAATGTCCTCTATGGCATTTACATGTGTGTGTGGTGTTCATACATGAATGTTTTCATTTATGTAGATACATACAATTGCAGGTGCACGTGTGTGCCAGTGTATATGGAGGCTAGAGATCGGCATCTACTATCTTCCCTCATCATTCCCCAATTTTCTTACTGAAGCAGGCCCTTGTTTAGCCCAGAGCTTACTGATTTAGATAGTCCAGCTCGCCAGTTTGCCCTGGTAACTGAGTGTCTGTCTTCTGAGAGCCAGGATTACTAACCAACCACTACACCCACCTGATGCTGTGGGGCCTGGGTATCTGGACTCTAATCTTCACACTTGCTCAGCAAGCATTTTATGCTGCACTGAGCCATCTCTTTGGCCCCTGCTTCTCAGTTTTTGAAACACTGTTCGAGATTGTTAGGTTCTAGAAAGCAGGAGTGACCTTCCAGTATGGGTTTTACCTTTCATGCATCTACACTAAGCTACACACAGGGTCATTCTCATCGAGACACCTGACAGCACTGGATTTCCTTGACCACACACCCCAGCTACTCCTTCATTCACCCTCAGCTACTGTTCCTTCTGCTCTGTTTATCATTTTTGAACCTCTACAAATGTGTATTAATCAATCAATGTATTAAAAATAACCTCGAAGGCACCAAAATGTGTTGATGTCACATCAAAAGTGAGAACAAAGACTTCTTTTTAGATTAAATTGACCAAAAGGAAGCCCAAACTTATTCTCTGCATCTCTGGGCTGCCTATGTCTGTCTGTCCCTATTGCTGCGTGTCCCTTGCAGAGAGCTTTGCTCTGTGTTTATTGAGTAGCACAGAAACGATGCCATGGGAAAGGAATGAGGGATTCTCTACAGAAATCTTTAACGAAGTTTCACAAGGGGAAAAGTCATTTTATTGACCCCAACTGACTTGGAATAGCAAAGATAACCACAAACAGACATCAAGCTATTTCCACATGTTGTTGCCAACATTTATGATGGATATTTATTTTATGAGATTGTTTCCAACCTGTTGGCTGCTTTCAAGAAGTGATTGCCACAGCACACACATTTATTATTCTGGGTGAAGGAATTGAGAAGTATAGAATACAAGAGGAAAGTTATACATGGGCCTGGGCTGTAAAAGCTGACAGCAGGGGAAATCCAAGGTATGTAATGGAAGTGGCTATGTTATTCTTTCAAAGTCAGGTTAAACTCAAACAGGCTGACCACACAGTAGGACAGCAGGCCAAGCAAACTCCCTTAAATGATTTTAAGGTATGTTATTAAATTGGTTGTAGCATCTAGAAAAAGCTCAGTCTGTCTAAATGCAAGAGTTTCTTTTTTTTAAGTGATATTCCTACATGGAAGGTATGTTGAACTCTTATTCTTTATCACACAGAGTATAAATAGGATGCTGCCTTAGTGGGTATCTCCCATTTACCTACTCCCATTCAATAGAGTGAGTAAAACCAAGGGGTGATCTCAACCATGAGTCAGTAAATCTGCATGGTCAAATCACTGTCAAGGTCAAATTTTCAGATGGGGCAAAGGCACTATCCACTCATCAGCTGTTCTAACACAAAGGTTCAGGGTATTGTGTTAGGTACTTTCCTTGCTGATATGGCACAATGCCTGACAAAAGCAACCGAAGGAGGAAAGTTTTATTTTAGCTCACAGTCAGAGAGCAGAGTCTGTCATGACAGGGAAGTCATGGCAGCAGGAAGTAGTCTGGAAGCAGAGGGAGATGGCACTGGCTTCCCCTGTTTATTTGTATCAGGACTCCAGATCATGGATTGATGCCACAGACATGTAGGAAGGGTCTTTCCACTTCATTTAATATAATCTAGAAAGTTTCTCACAGATATGTTCAAAGGTTTGTTTCCATGGTGATTTTAGATCCCGTGAATTGATAATCAAGATTAACCACCAAAGTTTTTTTTTTTTAATTCTTTAGATTCTTGCTTAGGTGCTATTAAGTCCCTACAGTCACCTTATACTGGAAACCCCTGTACCAAAGAGGAAAAAGAAAGTCAAAAGTGGTGCAGAGAAAAGAAAATTTATATGGATGTGAAGAACAGATGCATAGCCACACCAGTATCATTTCCAAACTGTCTTCCAGAGGAGTTCTGAAACTGGGTCTCTGTCAAATGAGCAGGTCAATACATGGTGGGTCCAGTATGGCCAATATAATTTCTGTCCCCATCCCTGGTGAAAGGAAATATACTATTATCTATCTATGCCTTCTTCTTACTGATTAGGCATTCCTCTCATTACTTGAGACTATGCACAGGAGAGAGCCTTTACCTCTGAAGAATAGGAGTCTCCAAATAGGGCTTTTCTTTAGTCATGGTGTCCTAAAGCTAAGCCTGTTCTTACCCAGGAAATAGGGCCTAAGAAATGTAAGCAGAGTAACTGGAAGTAAATGTTGAAAAGTGTCTAAATGAAATTATCCTCACAGCAAAAGGTAATGGAGGTGTGGATAAGGCAGGATACTCAGATCTGACGACACAATCATGTGTATTTTAAAAGTCTTAGTGAAGCCAAAGAGTCAGGGTCTCAGAAGCAGCTGTAACAAAAGATGATACAAGGAACAACAGGAGAAAGGGATGGAGGGAGAAAGAAGGAGAGAGGAATGCATGGAGAGATGGGTGAAAGGAGGTAGAGACAAGATGGAGGGAGGAAAGGCAGGGTAGAGAAGAATGGAATGAGAGTATGAAAGGAAAGAACAGGGTGGGAAGGAGGTAGAGATAAGAATGAAAAGGAAAGAAGATAGTGGGAAAGAGACAGAAGGGGGAGAAAGAGAATGAAAGAGATGGAAAGAAGAGGAGAGGGAGAGAGATGGAAAGAAGGGGAGAGGGAGAGAGATGGGAAGGAAGAGGAGAGGGAGAGAGATGGGAAGGAAGAGGAGAGGGAGAGAGATGGGAAGGAAGAGGAGAGGGAGAGAGATGGAAAGAAGAGGAGAGGGAGAGAGATGGGAAGGAAGAGGAGAGGGAGAGAGATGGGAAGAGGAGAGGGAGAGAGATGGAAAGAAGAGGAGAGGGAGAGAGATGGGAAGGAAGAGGAGAGGGAGAGAGATGGGAAGGAAGAGGAGAGGGAGAGAGATGGGAAGGAAGAGGAGAGGGAGAGAGATGGAAAGAAGAGGAGAGGGAGAGAGATGGGAAGGAAGAGGAGAGGGAGAGAGATGGGAAGGAAGAGGAGAGGGAGAGAGATGGGAAGAGGAGAGGGAGAGAGATGGAAAGAAGAGGAGAGGGAGAGAAATGGGAAGAAAGAGGAGAGGGAGAGAGATGGGAAGGAAGAGGAGAGGGAGAGAGATGGGAAGGAAGAGGAGAGGGAGAGAGATGGGAAGAGGAGAGGGAGAGAGATGGGAAGAGGAGAGGGAGAGAGATGGGAAGGAAGAGGAGAGGGAGAGAGATGGGAAGGAAGAGGAGAGGGAGAGAGATGGGAAGAGGAGAGGGAGAGAGATGGGAAGGAAGAGGAGAGGGAGAGAGATGGGAAGGAAGAGGAGAGGGAGAGAGATGGGAAGGAAGAGGAGAGGGAGAGAGATGGGAAGGAAGAGGAGAGGGAGAGAGATGGGAAGAGGAGAGGGAGAGAGATGGAAAGAAGAGGAGAGGGAGAGAGATGGGAAGGAAGAGGAGAGGGAGAGAGATGGGAAGGAAGAGGAGAGGGAGAGAGATGGGAAGGAAGAGGAGAGGGAGAGAGATGGGAAGGAAGGAGTCAGGGAAAGAGGGGAGAAGGGAAAGAGAGAAAGGGAGGAGACAAAGATATGAGAGAGATTTGATGATGCTATGTTACTGCTTTTGAAGATGAAAGAAAGGACAGCAAGTTAAAGAAGTTAGGTTACTTTCTATGACTTATAAAAAGCAAGGCATAACTCTCCTATAGAAGCACCCACCTTGATTTTAGGGCTTATCATCCTAAAACCCAAGAGGATGTCTTGTTAGAACCCTGGCACGTAGTGATTTGCGGGCAGCGCTAGGGATCCAATAATTCAGGACAACTGATGGTTCCTTACCAAGGTCTAGCAGGGTCTCAGATGAGGGGAACAGGCTAATTAGTTGTAGGGACACTTGATCTGACGTCTAGGGTGCACACGTGAGGTTTGAGAAATCCTCACTCCTACAAACCCATAAAATTACACGTGAGAAATCCTGGTGAGATGATTTCAGGGCCCCTGTGTCCTGGGCAATTAGGGATTGCTCCATAAAAGAATTAAGGATAGTTACATGAGAGAAGAGAAGAGCCAAGCCAAGAAACTTCAAAACCAACATGCGGGGATGCGGGGATGCCAGGATGCCAGATGCGGGGATGCCGGGATGCGAGGATGCAGGGATGCTGGGATGCCGGGAGCAGTGAAAGGGAATGCTGAGTTGCTACACTTCAGGAAGGGGCAGCAGATGTACTGGTGACCTGTGGAGCTAAGATGGTCACAAGGTGAAGCTTGATGGGTCAGTGGTCACTGTGAGTATTATTCCAGTATGATGGTCAGCTTTAACTGTCAGCCTGACACAATCTGGACTCCCCTGGGAAGAGGGTTTCAGGGAGAGATTGTCTAGATCAGGTTGGCCTGTGCACATATCTGGGGTGGGGTGGAGGTGTCGATTGTACCAATAGACTGGGAAGAGATACAGCAGGAATTGGGTCCTGGACGTTACAAGAGTGGGGGGAAGTAGCTCATCAGAACACGTGCATAGTTTATTTTCTCTGCCCTTGATTGTGGGTGTGATCAGCTGCCTGCAGCTCCTGCCTTGGTGTCCCTGCAGTGATGGACCAGAACCTGGAATTCGTTAAGTGGAAATAAATAAACTCTTTCTCCCCTAAGTTTCTTTCTGTGAGTCAGGGCATTTTATCCCAAGAGAAATGAAGTGAGGACACCTGGCTTAACCCAGACACACAGAGAAAGACGGAAGTGTAGCTTAGGCCACCTTGAGGAGGAGGACTGGCTGGGTGCAAGCGACGGGGCCTGGTCCTACGCTTCTCTGGCTCACATATGCACGTGTCTGGAGTCTCTGGCTCAGCTTTCAGTCTTGCTCTAGAGCCAGGCTCAGCTGCTTACATGGAAGCAGGATCTTTCTACCAGGATGGCATCCCGAGGAACTCTGCCAGCCATGGATTCTCCAGCCCCCATTGAGATGTGCCCTAGCGGCATGTGGGCAGCTCCCTGAGGGCAGGACAAGTTCCTGTTGTAAGAAATGGGCTTCCAAGGCTTCTCGGCTTGAAATGGAGAATACCTGTCGTAACCATTAGCTGCTGTGTTTGCATCACATGACCTGAGAATCATGAAACCGGAACTATGCCTTCTATTTTATTTTAAGTGGCCAGAATGTTTTGATGGAAGGAGCCCAGTCCTACAGATCATCTGGCCCACATCCCAACACAGGGCTGTGGAGATGGCTCAGATGACAAACTGTGTGCCAGCACTGACCCAATTCGTCAATCCACTATCTAAGAGACACTGTATCAAGCAACAAGTTGAGCTATACCTTAGAAACTACACCTGAGGCTGACCTCTGTTCTCTATACAAGCATGCGCACACATGTGCACACAAGCATGCACACACACACACACACACACACACACACACACAATGGTGGACAGTTCATTGTGGTTAGTATATGTCCATCTGGTCTCTGTCAAATGAACAGACAAGGCTGTTGGTCAGTTGTTGAAGAACCTGCTCAACATGAACAAAGCCCTGATCTCCACCCCAGCACCACATAAACTGGGCATGCTGGTGCACACCTGAAATTGAGAGGGAAAGCCAAGAGGATCAGAAGTTATAGGTTTACTTCCTAGCGAATTTGAGGCCAGCCTAGGCTACCTGATAACCTGTCTCAAAACAAGCAAGTTTTTGAATGACCAGCTCATGACAATTCTTTAGGGCACTCTCCCTGGGTAGCAACTGCTTAATATTAAGAATTCTACTATATTGTGAATTTGATGTTACAAGGTTATGATGTTTATATTAAGTGATGCCCTACAATGTGGAGACTCAGGAGCTCATTATTTAGTTCATGGTGTAAGCGTCAACTTCACATGATGAAACCAATTAAGCTTAGTTCCCTTGCCTACTAAACAACCAAGATCCTGTAAGGGACATAGGAGACACTGCAATTATAGAAGAGTCAGTGCGGATGGCAAATGAACTTAGCAAAGAGGTGAGACAATATAAACCAGTAAAATCCTTCCCATGAGAACTTAGATCTGGTAGGAAAAAAAGCACTATATAAATGCAGGCTAGTCACATGGGTATCAGAGCCAGGTTAAACCATGCACCTGCTTGGGGCATATCCACTTATAAAGAACTCCAAACTGTTGATAGAAAACAATGATATTTTAAGGCCAGCCAATGTGCGATGCTGGGTTTTTTTTGTTTGTTTGTTGTTGTTGTTGTTGGGTTTTTTTGTTTGTTTGTGGTAAGACTTCACTTGGTCCTGACTCCTCTTCTGTGACAAATAACCTTCCCTTCTTTCATCTGAATATTAAACAAAAATGAAATTTCTTGCGGTCCCTGTGTACTTACTAAGGCATTAGGAGAGACATCTTATCCATCTAATAGGATGCTAAGAGCATCTCCACAGTGGCCTTTGTCCTTGGTCCCAGGAGTCTCTGAGCAGGAAAGCCAGTTCCTTGCTGGCACCAGCATATATTTCCCAGAAGGCAGAAAGATCACCGAGGAATGGCATCCTGGGATACCACCTTCATGTTGGCAGACAAGAGGTTTTGTCTGTTTGCTGAATCTAGGGCCATCACTGTATCTCAGGATAACTTGAACATATCTCCAAAGTCCTTTCTGCCATGTTTGGTAATATTGTATATTATATAAATAAATAGTTATGTAAGAAAATAGAATCCAGGAAAAAGTTGATGCTCTATGGTGTGTGGTGTGTGTACATGTTTAAGTGTGTGTGCACATGAGCATGAAGGTGCACATGATACAAATTCAAGTCCATGCCAGCACTTCCTCCAGCACTTCCTCCAGCACTTCCTCCAGCACTTCCTCTACTGCTCCCCAATTTATTTTAAAGAATTATTTTATTTTTTATTATGTTGGGGTTGGGTGTGCTCACAGGGGTACAGGTGCCCATGGAGGTCAGAAAAGGTCAGAAACTCTGGAGCTGGAGTGACAGGTGGCTGTGAGCCTCTGAACATAGGCACCAAGCAAACTCAGGTCTTCAAGATCAGTTCGTACTCAAGTGCTGAGCCAGCTCTCCAGTCTCTATACCTTGCTTTTTGAAATATGGTCTCATTGACCCCAGAGCCAGCAAGTTCCAGGGATCTGCTTGTCTCCACCCTCTCTCCTAAGTACCAGGATTACAGGTGTGCAATCCTGTGCCTGGCATTTTACAGCAAGTCATCGTGCTTCCCCTGCAGATACTCTACCCTCTGAGCTAGCTCTTCCACCCCTTTAATGGTCTTAAATGGTTTCCAGGGAGGTATTGAGTGCAGACATCCCAAGATGCTCAGAGTAATAAGAGTATATGAAAAAAAAAAGACTTTCAGTAGATGTTACTGGGAGGAGTTGGGGGAGGGGAAGAATATGATCAAAATAGAATTTTTACAAAGTACTTTAAAAACTTTAAAGGACATTTAAGTAAATACAAGAGAACATTAATTCCCTTACCTGTTTAAAAATCTTGTCTTTCAAGCATTGTGTGAAATCTTGTCTTTGAAGCCTTTATTCACTTAGTAATAAGTAAAGGTTTCTTTTTATGTTTATTTATTTGTGTCTGTATATGTGCTTACACATTAGTTCAGGTTCCACATAGGCCAGAAAGGGGTGCTGGATCCTGTGCTCTGGAGAGGGAGTGGCCTGTGAGTCACTGGATGTGGGTGTTAGATACAGAGCTCAAACCCTCTGCAATAGCACCTTAACCACTGAGCTGGTTCTCCTGCCTCACTCATTAACATTTAAACAACTAATAAACATTTCATCCAAGTGAAACCACAGTATTAGGATGAGAGAAAAGTATTTGAGCTATTCATATTAATTTCATATTTAGCATTTATTTCTTTTTCATTCATTTTACAATACACAGAGCATCTTAGGACCACAGTTTATGTAGACAATTTATGTCAACAAGTATACACTTATTGGAGGACTTCATGGACTGTGTACTTTTCTGATGTTTGCATAATCAATATAATTTGGAAACCACTAATAATAGCAGTGTATACTATACCACCATAGGGTGATGATTAGCTTTATGTCAACTTGAATAAGCCAGAAAGAGAGTTTCAATGAGGACTGGTTCAAATCAGGTTGGCCTATGGACATGTCTTTGGGATAGTGTCTTAACTAAGTTAATTGATGTAGGAAGACTCAACCTATTGTGGGTGGCACTGTTCCCTAGGCAGGGGATCCTAGGCTGTACAGGTGGAAAAACTGAGCTTAGCACAAGCAAACAAGCAAGCAGGCAGACATGCATGCATTCATTTCCCTCTTCTCTTCTCCTTTCCTCTCCCCCTTCTCCCCTTCTTCTCCTCTCCCATCCCTTCCCTTCCCGCTTTCCTCTCCTCTCCTCTCCCCTCCCTTCTCCTCTCCTCTCCTCTTCTTTCTCTCTTCTATACTGTGTGATATGATTAGCTGTTTGAAGTTCCTGCCTTGTCTCTGCCCCTGTGAACATGTAAGCTGAAATAAACCCCTTTTCCTCCTAGGTTACTTTTTGTCAGAGTATTTTATCCCGGCAACAGAAATGAAAACCAGGACACAGTATCCTCGGAATTGTCTGCCGTGCATCTTCTGTGTGTTCCTTTGGCGAAAGAATCCCAGCTTTACCCAGAACCATGAGTGTGGTACAAGTTTGACGACATGTAAGGAATACGCTTCCCCTGTACTCTTCTCGCTGCCTTTGCCGTTAGAAAGCAAACAAAGCTCAGCCAACCTGGGGGCAGGCCCAGGAAGGAATGCACGGATGTGCCCCAGGTTTTCTGGAAAGCCTATCTCCCCTTCTATAATTGCTTTCTGTTGTCTTTTTAATTTTCTTTTTTTTTCAAATTTTAATTGTCATGGTTTGTGTGTGTTTTCTGCTTTCAGCCGCCTCCAATCCTTTTATGGAGGCGGCAGAGCATAAATCATAAATAGTTATAATAACACTCTATGAAAAAGAGCACTAACCCTTTTTTTCTAAACAACCTAAAAGATGAATGCAATTGCAAGAGGGTTGCGCAACCTATTTAGCAGAAGTGGTCCTTTTAAGCACTTTATAAGCAATCATTTACATTTAAACAATTAGTGTTCTAATTGCTAACGCGCTATTCACATCAAGCCAATTCCTTTTGGCACCGATCTGTTATCCTAATAGAGGGCCGGTTCTGCTTGAGCTGAGTGCAGTGGCGGATCTTCACAACAGAACTGCTGATGTGGACAACTCTGGTACACTCCTTTGTGTCCCCGCAGGACCCAGAACACTGCTCTGCCCCGGGTTTCTGCTAACAGATATTTCAAAGACAGACTCTAAAATCAGATCATTTCTTCAAAACCACATGTTTTTTTTTAAGGGAGAAAACATATACAGAAACAGTCCCAACTAAAGTCATCTAGTAAGAAATGAGACCATCTATAATTGTAGTGCTGCTTCAGTAAGATAGGAGGCAGAGGTCAGCCCACCTGGTATACGCCACAGAGAACAAGAGACTGCCTCAGACAAGGTGGAAGACTAAAGTCAACATTGCAAGGTTTGCACCCTGACCTCCACACGAGGACCATAGCACTTCTGTGTCCACACTCAACAAACACATACACACACACACACACACACACACACACACACACACACACACACACAAGCATACACAGACGTGGACAGACAGAAAGGAGGGAGGGAGAGAAAGAGATTTTTAAAAACTGGCTTTTTAACTCTTTGTCCAGTTCTTGGTAACCCCAAATTTTTTTCCAGTTCTGAAGGGGGTGTAATGTAATTGAGCCCTCTCTATAATTCTTGCTGTCCTTTGAGGTGACTAACGCAAATTTCCAAGCCTTTTTGACGACTTGTGACGATTTCATCTTCGCTCATTGTTCCGGGACAAGGACTTCCTGCTGTGTGGAGAAAGTTCCCATTTTCCATTTTTGCTGAGTTTCTGACAGCTTCCTGACATTGGAGCTGAGAAGTGACGAAAATCTTAGCCCCATTGTGGGAACCCTGAAACCAAATGGTACAAGCCATCAAGCCAAGCTTTGTCCTGGGAACTGACTTATTCATTCAATTGTCTATGAAGAAATCAACAACTATTGTGTTTCTGAGAACCCCCTCACACCACTGTCCCCCTCCCCCGCCAAGACACACTCTATGTTGAGAAAACCCAGGCGACAACTGGTAATGATACAACAATGGGCTCTTGCCTCATCAAGGGTGACTCCAGGAAAAATAATTACAAACAGGGATGCTCTCCAAAACCCACAGATGGCTCCACCAGCTTTTCCCCCAGAGTTAAAGACAGACCTGACAAACACTATCAGCCTCAAGGACGTCAAAAGTAGAGAGAACAGGGAAAAGGGGAGAAGATGATGAAGACATCGCTAGCTGGACCAGAAGAGAGGCTGAGGTGGTGAGCAGCCGGAGGGGCGGGGGAGAGATTCCTGAGTGAAGAGACATCACGGCTGACATCACTGGGCAGGGCAAGCTAAGAAACAGCTGAGCTAGCAAAACGAGCTCCCAGCAGTCTCAAGAGACAGCCCCACTGCACGGAATAATCCAGCCCTAGGCATTCTTCCCCAGCAGCACAGACAATACAGGAGGCCGAAGAGGCATGGGGAAGCTCCATGATTTCCTGAGACCAGACAGAGAGGAGCAGAGGAATCCGCCATCACTCCTCAGCCTGGCTGGAGCTTGTCCTTCATCAAGGGATCTAGAAATGACATCCACCAGCCAAGATGCAGACATCCTGCTTGTGTGACCTTAATTGGCTATTCTTCAAACTACTGGGCCCCTCATCTCAGCTCTCTAGGCTAGTTGGTCTTATGTATAAAAGGAAAAATCTGAGTCAGATGGGTGGTTTGCATTAAGTGTGAAATCTTTTCTTCTCTAACAACTTCATAGCATCTTGTCTGAAGAATTAAGACTAAGAAGACTGAAGCGGAAATGGCACAATCAGCATCTCCATGTAGCTGAGGCCCTTATTTGGACCTCTGGGGGTGCTGGAGGAGAGTAAGGCTATGGGGTGAAGTTGGGCTAGGAATTCTAGAGGAGGAACGTTGTAGAGAAGCAGAAACACCAGGAAACAACAAAAGTGAGTGTCTCAAGGAGTCACTATACCATGGAGCTACACATTTGAGCAGCTGGCCTGTGGAGCCATGCATTTGAGCCATGGTTTTCCAGGGAATAAATGTATTTGAGTGGCTGCCCAATGAAGCCATGCATTTGAGTGGCTGTTCCACGGAGCTACACGCTTGGCTGGCTCTGTGTTGTCGCTTTCATGCTTTGCCTGGTTTAACACATTCAATCCTCCTTCCTCAAGCATGGCACACAGTTGTCTTCTTTTTCAAAGAAACCAAGCTAGAACATACAAAACAGATCACAACAAAGCAAAGGCCTAGCTCTCTTGCACGGCTTCCTTGCTAGTGTCTCTCATGGAGAGCATGATTCTGAAATTTGTCTACGCTGTGTTCCATCTTCTTTATCTATCACCTACTAATGACTATTGGGGTTTTTCTTCATAAGCTATTGTGTGTGTGTCAATGGTTGTGCAAGCGTTGAAGGGGCATGCATACCTGTGCAGGTATGTGCAGGGGTCAGAGGAAAACTACTATCATTCTGTAAATGCCATCCATCTTGTTTTGTGTTTGTTTGCTTGTTATGTTTTGTTTTTTGAGACAGGGTCTCTTATGGGCCTAGAACTTACCAAGTAGATAGGGTTGGCTGGCCCTTCGGGACCCACTCATCTCTGCCTCCTAAGTGCTAGGATTGCCAAGACACACCACCCTGCCTGGCCTTTTAAAACACAGGTTCTGGGGAATCAAACTCAGGTCCGCACTCTTACAAGGCCAGCCATGTCTCCCAGATCTGCTTTCCCTGCTCTGAACACTTGAAAGGAGTTGTTAGAAAAATCGGAGAATTTCCTCTCTTATCCTCGACTTCACAGTTGGCTCGGATTTCTGTGGAGGTCGCAAGAATAGAGAAAGACCTCAGTGACCTGGATCTTTAGAGATCTGGGACTAAGTGCTTTAACATCAACAGGCTCACTTTTTCCTGCTCGTTCCTGCCAGTCTGTCTGTCATTTAGTCAGTGTGAGAGTTCCCTGCAGCCAAAGGGAGGAACATAAGCCGACACAGCCCTCCTGGTGTCATGCCCACCCACTATGGAGTAAGCTGGCATCCTTACACACACAGGGTCGCACACAAATTCCCAGACAGTTGCATCACGACATCCATGTAGCGCATAGGCAGGTGTCACAAAGCATGGACACCCGAACCAAAGCGGCTCTATCACATTTCACAGTATATCGGGACCTTCCCTTCCCAGCCCATGCACGCGGGGAAGCTGAAACTGATATCAGCAGGAGAATCCAGGACAGACCTCCGAAGCTGCCTCTGACGGCCCAGCCTTCATCTTGCTGCTTGAAAGAAGCTGTCTGGCTGCAAAGGTTCTTGGGAAACAGTTGCAGTCCTGGGGCTTCCTCTTCTCTCCTGGCGTGTGTGAGATTCACAAATGCATTTTCCTGCGTGATGACCCCCCCCCAGAACAAGTTATATGGTCTATGACCCTACCCTTGGAATTGTAAAATACATGCATTCATTAGGAATGCTTTAGCCCAGAAATGCCATCCCCTGTGTTGGTCGTGGGATCTCCCAGTAGAGAGACTGACTCTAGAGATGGAGAGTCACCTGTCCCTGCAATTTCTGCTGTCCCACCCCTGCTGCTACTATTGCAGTAACCTCTTTCTGGGGAAGTCTGGTCCCACAAGGGCAGAACACATTCCTAATGCTTATAGAGAACCAGCTGAGGACCCGCAGAGCAGCATGGAGCTAATGTCTGCATTGCAGCAGATGGCTTGGTCCTCAGCCGCATGACCTTTCTAGAAGCTATTATATGTGCATGTGTGTGTGCATGCTTCTGTGCATGTCGGTGCATGCGTAAGTATGCACCTGTGTATGCAGAAGCCAGAGGCCAACCTTGGCTGCTGTTCCTCAGAAACACTATTCCACCTTGTTTATTGATTTATTTTATTTGAAACAGGGTTTCTCAGTTTCTCACTTTTGCTGAGACCCACCAATTCAGTTAGGCTGTCTGAAGATGAGGAATCAATCTTGTCTCCACCTCCCCAGAGCTAGAATGACAAACGTGTGCTAGCAGATCCGGCTTTTCAGAACACGGGTGCTGGGGACTAAATCCAGTAAACACTTTATGAACTAAAGGATCTATCTCCTGCCTTCAGAAGCCCTCCTAAGTACACCACCCAAGAGGAGGTGTAAGGATCCCTCTGTAAAACACTAGGTTTTCATCTTTAGATACGTGTGTTTCATCTCCAGGAGCACCTGCCGATGTCAGTAAATTGGTAAGGGACCAGGGAAGGAGGCTTACAGTGGAGGGGGGGATGGAAAATGATGCTAGAAAGTGCTAAGGAGGAGAACTGGGAAGGGATGGGAGAGCGTGGTAGAAAGGGGGATTTGGAGTGGGTGGGATGAGTAACACTAAAGCTGGGCAGTGGTGGCGCACGCTTTTAATCCCAGCACTCATGAGTCAGAGGCAGGCCTATCTCTGTGAGTTCGAGGCCAGCCTGGTCTACAAGAGCTAGTTCCAGGAGAGGCTCCAAAGCTATAGAGAAACCTTGTCTCGAAAAAACAAAACAAACAAACAAACAAACAAAAAGAGCCACATGTAAACTTACTACTGTGGAAACTTCCAAAACTGCTTAATCATAAAAAAGATTTTCGATGAAGTTACCCTATCGCAGAGTGACACATGCCCACCTAGACACCACAGGCTAACAAATAAGAAGCTCGGGGCCACAAATGGGTTATCTCTTTGGGGACTGCTGTCCAGTGAGACCCCATAGTGCCCCAAACATTCAGGCTATGGCCATTGCCCTTGGTTAGCCTCCAGAACTTCACAGTATGACCCCAGCACTGAAGACACCATGCATGTGAACCAGAGAATGTGGAGACATCAGACTGGCACCCACCCAGGAGTCCTTTCCTACTGACTGTCTTCACAGGGCTGTAAGGTGCTATGTTTGCGTAATCATCAGTCTTACCTAGCTGTGAGCTCTGTGAGCTAGAGTATCTGGCAAAATATGCCGGCTAGTGCGATAAGGGCATGTATGGAGTAGGAACAGCAACCGCCTTCTGAGAAGCTGCTGGTTTCTTTAGTTCACTAAGCAAGTTTGTGTTCACTGTGGGAGGCCTGTCTTCTGATCGGGGTCTTCTGATCGAAGCATTCCTTGAAGACAACTAAACTGTAAATCAAAGAACACACCCACCGGGTAGTAGCTTGAGAAGGATTTGAAAGGTGAGAACAGCAGAAACAGAGGCGCTGATGGGTAAGTATCTGTGACGAGACGGCCAGGCCCACTCACCTCTGCACTGTGGAAGACAGACACACACTCAACCTTAGTTTCTAGACCTGACAAATGGGTAATAATAACGCCCTTCCTTTGGACTGCAATTTCAAATAGAGGTAGAAATGAAAAATGTAACTTGGTGCCTGGGCTAGTATTATCGTTAATTATTCTTTTCTAATTATTTAATTTTAAGTTAGATGTGTGTGTGTGTGTGTGTGTGTGTGTAGTGTCTATGTGTGGGTTTGTGCATGTGAATATAAGAGACCCACAGAAGCCAAACAAGCATTGGACCCCCGAAACTGGAGTTCCTGGCTATTGTGAGCTGCCTGGTGGGAAGAGACCAGCGGTCTCATATTCCTGCTGTTCTGCCTTCCCTGCCGTGATGGACTGTGCTTCAGACTGTGAGTCAGAATAAACCTTTCTGCCCTTGGTTGCTTTGGTCAGAATGCTTTATCACGGTGATCAAAATAATCACCAGTACACATACAAAGCCCCCCCCCCCATGTATCTGCCTTATATTTCACACAGCGTCCCATCCATAGCTCAGCCCAGCTTTGAACTTGCCATCCTCTCGACTCGTCCTCCTGAGCGTTGTGGTTTTAGGTATGGACCCCTGCAACAACACCCTCCATCTCACCTGTGACAAGTGAAAAGGACAACAGCAAATTAGCCTGAGGTTGTGACGAAGTGTTATGAAGAGGGCAGAATGGAGAGGAACACACATTGTTAAATTTAAAACAACATAGCTAATAAAGTGTTTTTAACTAATGGCAAGTGAGGTTTCTATTGATTTAATTCCTTACACCCACCATTAACTCAATAAAATTGCTTTTTAAATGAATTCGAGTGCTTTTAAACTTACAATTTTTGAGGTCAATAAGAGTTACTTTAAAATTTGTCACATTGCTTTCCACATTCTTAACTGAGCATTCTCTGAAATTTAAGCAAGACCCTTTTGCAAACAGAATCATTTCTAGAAATAAATATTTTTCTTCTCCACAAGACTATCTGTTGTAATCAAATCTGAGCAAAGGGCAGGGTAGTGGGATTTTAATTGTATTTTAATAAATAAAGACTGCCTAAAGATCTGAGAGTAAAAACAGTCCCATTGGTCAGTCAGCCTTACAGATCAGGTAATGGTAACACACACCTTTAATCCCAGTAGTCACACTACTTACCATAGCAATCAGGCAGTGCATGCCTTTAATCACATTGGTGCATGCCTTTAATCCCGGCACTAGAGAGGGTTATAAAATGGGAGGAAACAGCTCTCAACACACAGCCTCATTCTGAGATTTCTGGGGCCAGGATCGCCATTTCAGACTGAGATAGAGGTAAGAGCCAGTGGCTAGCTGTTTTGCTTTTCAAATCTTCAGGTTGAACCCCAATTTCTGACCCTGAGTTTTTAATTAATTGTGCTTCAGGGCAGTGTGCATAATCAACAGTCATTGTTCAGAACACCATGGCTGATATCTAAGCCTGAGATGAGAAGTTATGTTGATGTGGGGTTCCCCTCTGTATGCTGTGAATACCACTGATTAATAAAGAAACTGCTTTGGAACTATAGCAAGGCAGAACTTAGCTAGGCAGGGAAAACTAAACTGAATGCAGGGAGAAAGAAGGCAGAGTCAGGGAGAGTTATGGAGCTGCTGCAAGGGACAGAATTGCCGAAGCTTTGCCGGTAAGCCACAGCCGCATGGCGATACACAGATTAATGGAGATGGGTTAGTTTAAGATATAAGAGTTAGCCAGAAATATGCTTAAGCTATTGGCCAAAAAGTACTGCAAATAATATGGTTTCTGTGTGATTATATTGGGAGTCTGGGTGGCCAGGAAAAGAACAGCGGCTTTCCTACAAGATTACATGATTACTGAATGGTGATGAGTGTCCGGCTAATGTTCACTGTGATAGAAAAGGCTATAAGCCATGTGATTTTAGGCAATGTGTTGAGATTTTCAATAGACACATAGACTGTCAGCAGATGCAAGGATTAGTCAGTCATGGAGCTGAAGAGGTGGCCCTTGTGAGGACCTCCGTTTGGGTTCCCAGCATTCATGACTGGCAGCTTACTCTAGCTCCAAGGGATCCTTGGGTACCTGCATTCATATACATCCCATACTAAAACAGAGATGTACACATTTAAATTCAAAATAATATGTAATCTAAAAATAACGACAATGGATCTTTAAAACGAGTTGTCTGGTTACTATTCAGCCTTTGTGTCCTTTGGGACCCTATTCTCCTTTCTCACACTTCTGAGCTAGCAACAAGCCCCTAACCAATGTGGATTAAAGCTACATATGTTTGCTTCTGGAATCTTCTATAGGATCTCTGCTACATCTATTTCCCCTGGAAAGCTTAAATTTGAGATTACAGTACAAGTTCCACAAGTGGCATTGTGAGCACATAAAAACTTTATTAGCAAATTTACAACCTGAAGCCCATGTAATGCTAAAATGTCCTTAATATTGACATTCCTATAAACAATGGCAAAGGAAAAAGAGGCCATCGCTCCTGTAGCCCATAAGTGCAAATATATTTACCATGTGTTCCTCATAGTCCATTTGTTTGAATGCCTGTATGAATCGGGAGACTCACTTACCACAGGGAGGAAGAAGTCTAAGTTTAAAAAGGAAAGAAAGCAGGCACCGGGAGGAGGCTCCACGCGAAAAGCGCTTGTCATGCAAACCTGCGGAGCTGAGCTCAGGTGCCCAGTTTTCACATAAGAGTTGGCAGGTACACTCTAGCATCCGCAGCTCCAGTGCCTGAGAAGCTACCTGGTACTCACTGGCCAGCCAACCTAGCCAAACGACACGTTCCAGATTCAGTGGGAGACCCATCGAGAAGTTAGCTAAAGCTGACCTCTGGCTTTCACATGCACCAGGTAAGCACACTCACGAGCAACAGTTCCTGTTTTCTCCGACTCTGGTATAAACACCAGGAGATGTGATGTCCTAAAATCACTAATACATCTGCCTTCTCTCCCCAAAGTGAAAAGTGACACATTTGAGCAATGCTTCTCACTGCTTTGTTTGAGAACGGTTTTGCAGTGGTGCTCAGGGTAGGACCGGAGTGGGAAGGGGAGATGCTTACACTTCTGAAGGACTAACCCACAGTCAGGATTCCAGCTTCTTCCAAAGCCTACTGTAGTTTGTCCCAGGCTCACAGCTGCCCCTGTGCTGAGTAAGAAGTGTCCCCCCGTACCAGAGAGATGGCTCACCTCACAAATGTGGGGGCCTGAGTTCAAGCTCCAGAAACCACATTTTAAAAAAAAAAAGGCTAGAGTTAGAGAGATGCTCTCAGGAGAGGACTCAAGTTTGGTTCCCAGCACCCAGATCAGGTGACTCACATCACAACCACCTGTAACTCCAGTTCCAGGGGATCTAACATCCTCTTTTGAAATCCTCAAGTACCTGTACTCACATGTAAATACCCATACACAGATATGCACATATATACATAATTCAAAAATAATAATAAAAATAATTAAGAAATCTTAAAAGATTGCCTGTTTACTGCTAAACTTCAGCATCATTTTAGACTTTATTCAGAGCAGTGGGCACCCTGTCCTCCACTGGTTCCCACAAATGTGTGCACATGCACATGAACAACACAATTTTTTTAAAAGTCATGAACATGGGGCACATTTCCAGTTCCCCAAAATGATAAGATGGGTGGTGGTCAAACGTGCGTCCTTGGGGCTCACTGACCAACCAGTGGTCTACTTGGTGAAGTCCTAGGCCATGAGAGACTCTATCACAAATAAAGTCAGAAAGAGGACTGCTTCTAAGGAATGATACACAAGATTGTCTTCTTACACACACACACACATGTGCACACGCACACATACACATGCAGAGAGAAAGAGAGAGAGAGAGAGAGAGAGAGAGAGAGAGAGAGAGAGAGAGAGAGAGAGAGATCCTCATACTCTGGGTCTGTGTCTCTGTGTATCCCTCTTTCTGTGTCTCTGCCTCTCTCTCTCTCTCTCTCTCTCTCTCTCTCTCTCTCTCTCTGCAAATATCTTAAAAGGACCTTGATGATGGTGATAGGTAAGTAGCTCCTCTCCTCTGAAACAGTAGAAAACAAAAACATGAAGTTGTGTTAATGAAAGCAACAGGCCAAATGTTCCAAGAAGACAGAAATGAAGAATGAAAATAAAATAGCAGTGGGCCCATGTGTAGTGATGTTCAGGCAAGGGAGAGAGTTAATCATGAAGACATGTATGACAGGGTGGCCATCACACAACCGGCTAAGGTAGGGAGAGGAAGCCTTCATAGCAGCAGAAAAGCAGAACCATGAAACAGTACACAGACACCCAGAGACAAGCCAGTATTATGAGTGGCAGCTGACTGCTCAGACCATAAACATCAGCATCAACATCGAAACCTCTTCCCCAATCTGTGAAAATGAAAAATCAGCTCGCACAGGGTTTGAGGTTGTTTGGTTTGTGTTTTCTGAGACAGTCTCATGTAGCCCAATTTGTCTTCAAACTTACCGTGTAGCTGAGGATAACCTTGAACTTCTGATTCTCTTGTGTTCTGAAATTATATATGCGCCGCCATGCCTGGTTTATGCGGTGCCAGGGATGTGATGCAGGACCCTGTGCATGCTGGACAAACTCTGCCCACTGTCTACTTTTCCTTCCAACTCTAGTCCTTCATTCCGCCTTCCTCCTTTACCTCTTCCTGGGACACATGTTTCTGATCCTTGTTCTTCTCTTCCTGTGCCTTCCTCACTCATTAGCCCCTGTCACTTCTGTCACCACTGTCTCTGCCAACAGCTCCACTTCCCCTCAGTGCCACAGGAAACACTCCTACCCATCCTGCCCCACAATCCAGCTGTGGCCACCCTGCCACCAACCCTCCAGCACTGTCATCTCCACAACCACTTGTTCCCATAAGCATTCCATTAAATCTCTTAAAATTACCTTTCCATGCATTTATGTTGTGATTTGGGGTAAGGGAGTGCCACAGTGTACATGCAGAGGTCAGGGGACAACTGGTAAGGACGGGTTCCTCTACAGTGAGAGCCCCTCTATTGTGGAATCGAACTTGGGTCTTCAGACTTCGGCAGCAGGTGATTTTACCCACTGAGCCATCTCACCAGTCCAAACTAAACATTTTCTGTCACTAAGGATTGCCTTCTGTTTCTTATGTTATTTAGTATTCTTTTGTATTTTTATATTGTAAGGACATTTTAAATACTTTTTGATATGAGGCAATATATTAACATAGATACATAACTGTCCATGATTTAATGAAAAAGCATTTAAAAAGCATCTAAAGTGGTCTATAAATCTAAATTATTTTATTAATATTGCATGAGTAAATAATATGTTACCAGAACTAAAAAATGTGTGAGGCTTATCTTTCTTCTGTTTTGGTAAGATACATGTGCATATGCCTCCTTTTAGTTTATCATGTATGTGTGTGTGTGCACTCTTGCTTATTTGCATGAGTTTGTGAGTGTAAGCTCACGTTCATACCTGAATGTAATGAGATCAACCTTGGGTGTTACTCTCTCCTCACTTGTGATCCACCTTAGTTTTTTCTTTTAATTTGTGATTATTGGGGGAGGGGCAAGTGCAGGGCATAGGGAAAACTTATGGAGTTGGTCCTTTTCTTTCACTGTGTGGGGCCAACTTGCATGGTGTTGGGACAAGCCCAAGGATGGTGTCATGTGAGCATTCTGAGTGCTAGTGAGAAAACTCCAAGAAAACAAGACAAATCTTGTGACCTCAGTTTCTGTAAAACATAACTTGGGTTTTTGATTGTTTTTTGATTGTTTGTTTGCTTGTTTCTGAGACAGGGTTTCTCTGTAGCTTTGGAGCATGTCCTGGAACCAGCTCTGTAGAGCAGGCTGACCTCAAACTCACTGTCTCTGCCTCCCTAGTACTGGGATTAAAGGCATGTGCCACCAACGCCTGGCTCTGGAATTCATTTTAGAATGTGTCTCCGTGTTCCTCCCAGGGGTAGCCTGTAGGAGTGAGTTTACCTCAGCTGTTGTTGCTCATGTGCCTCTGTGGGAACATGTTTGTTCCATGTGTGTCCTGTCCTGGTGATTGTGTGCCACACTCAGGCGACTCTTCCTAACCCTCAGTGCATGAATGGTCGGAAGCTCTGAGTAAAGTTGGCTATTGTGGGAGACTTTAGACGGCCTTGTTTGTAGGCCTCGCTCTCCCAGTTTAACACAGCCAACTAGAGCAGTAAACAGCTTGGTGTGGTGGTGTGAATGAGAATGGCTCCATGGGCTTCTATATTTGAATACTTGATCCCCAGGAGATGGAACTGTTAGGGAAGGTGTGGCAAAATCTAGACCGTGTTGACTGAGGTTTCTGTCCTGCCCAGTCCCACAGCCATTCAATCCCAAAGAAACACACAGGTCTACATTATTAACTGGTTGGCCTATTAGCTCAGGCTTCTTATAAACTCTAATATCTTACACTAACCCATAATTCTGGTCTGTGTTAGCCACGTAGCTTGGTACCTTTTATCAGTGAGGCATTCTCATCTTGCGTCCTCTGCATCTGGGTGATGACTGTAGACTAAGCCTTTCCTCTTCCCAGAATTCTCCTGCTCTGGTTACCCTGCCTATACTTCCTGCCTGGCTACTGGCCAATCAGCATTTTATTAAACCAATACAAGTGACAAATCTTTACAGGGTACAAGACCGTTGCCCAACTGCAAGATTGTGGTGCAAATGTCAAGCTAGGCTCATTTAAACAAATGTCCTACAGAGCCTTCACTCTGAGTCACTTCTACCGAGATGAGCCTCACCTCTGATTTTTTGTCACAATGTCCACTCACAAAGCCCACACTGACTTCCTAGGAAGAGCTGGAAAAATCCCAGTCAAGAGGCAGGAAATTTACAGAGCTGTGTACACATGCATGTATACACACATATAGCATACAACATACGCACAGATGTACATGTACACACACGGGCACACACATATACACACACACACACACAGAAAGACAGACATAGTCGCCCCTGTCTTTAATCCTTGTGGTCCTATGGGGAGATGGGAGGTGGAGACAGCATCCCCACACTCTCATGGAGCCAGCTGGCCTGCAGTCCCCAAGGGTGAACAAGAGAGCCCGCCTCTAACAGGGAAGGAAATACCTCACACCTGAGGTTGTCCTCTGACCTCCATGTATGCACATGGCAACCACTTACCCACACTAGAGAAAGGGAGGGAGGAAAGCAGGGGGAGGGGAGAGGAGGAAGGAGGGAGGGAGGGGGAGAAGGAGTACTGCAGGGCTGAGTCCTCCACAGTGCACATGGCAAAATGCATGCCCACACTAGAGAAAAGGAGGCAGGAGGGAATACTAGAGAGAGGAAGAGGGGAATGAGGGGGAGAAGGAAGGGATGGAGAAAGGGAAGGAGGGATTATGAGAGAGAGAGAGAGGGGAGGGGTCAGTGCAGGAGGCAGGCTTTTGCTTTCTGATACACATTAGACACATTATATGGGTGTGGGCTAGAAACTCAGCCACAGCTATTAGGAAGTAGTGTCATTCCGGGATGATCCCTCTATCTCTAAGAGGCTGAGATGAACCTAGTGATTATAGAATGTTGATTGACTTGTCTGCAGCATGGATGAAGCCACGCCTGACAGCAGCCACAGCCACAGCAGCCGCACTCACCCTCATCTTGGAGCAGAGCGCTGATTAGCGAAACTGATTATTTCTCGGCATCTTCCTGCACAAATGCTGACTCGCAACAAGATCAATATTTACTCGATAGCAAACGCATACGATATTAGGAGGCTGAGGAAAGAAAAACTAACCCAGAACAAACATGCAACTCAATTCAAAGAGCTGTGAAATCCCCGTCTTGAGGTGATTATCTTTCTCTGCGAGCAAAGGCAGAAATAGCCTGCTCCCACCTGTGTCGGAGAGGCCGGAACACAATCCCACGATCCACGCTGCAGCAGCTGGCTGCAGACAGGTGTGAAACCCGCCATGTGACCTGCGGATTAGTGCCTCCTCAGCAGCCCAGGACAATAGACACAAAGAGCAGCCCTATGCCACTGAATTATCACCCACTCAGGGCCACCTCAGCTCCCTCCAGCAGGGCTCTTATTCTTGATTTTATGGCCCCATTAAGCTCCATGGGCCAAGATGGTGGCCTCCTCAGAGTTGGCCAGGCTGGGTGCAAGGAGTCCCCTAGAGGAGCTAGCTCTTGCTACGAACAGTCCCCACCCTCCACCCCCACAAAAAAGAAGCAACTTAGGGGACTGGGAAACAGCTCAGTTGGTGACATGCTTCTGTAGGAGCATGAAGGCATGCAGCTGATCCCTAGTACCCATGTAAAAAGCCAACAGAGTGGTGCATTGTACCCCGGTGCTGTGGAGGTGCAGAAAAGGGGATTCCTGGGGCTCACTGGCCAGTCAGTCTAGGCTAATGAGTGAGCTCCAGCATCAGTGAGGGACCCTGTTTTAAAAATCAAGGTGAGAGCATTTGAGGAAAACACCTAACATAGATCACAAGTTTCCACAGGCATTCACACACATGTGTAACATAGACAGAGAAAGAGAGGGGGGGGGAGGGAGGGAAGGAGGGAGGGAGGGAGGGAGAGAGAGAGAGAGAGAGAGAGAGAGAGAGAGAGAGAGAGAGAAAGAGAGAGAGATTTGGGGAGCTTGGAGCTAGCCTCACAGTAGGCCTTTTTTTCTTGCTGCCCCACTGAGAGGTCTCTGGGCTCAAGTGTGCCCCCTTTTTTCCCACACTCCTCCTTTTCTTTGCACATGGCCTAGGCTTCACACTCCCCCATAAGTTTGCTCCCAGCCCCTCTCAGATGCCAAGGAAGCCTATACAGCTCCCCAGTCCCAGCTCTCCGGCTGGGCACCATCCTGGCTGACTTCCTGGTGCTAGAGTTCAGACCCTCCAGAGCATTGCCCCTGCTCTACATCCTTCCCTACTCAACCAAGCTCGTTGGGAGCAATCTCGATGCCCTGTCATCACTGGCACGTGACTAGGCATGATAGCTGCTCATCAAGAATGTGCCAAAAGAACAAACGTGAAGCTTGGGATTAATCAAGAGTGGGCTCTGTAGATGAAAGTGCTGCTCCCAGTACAGGGGCATCCTTGGTGTTTGACTTAGAAACCGCCCATCTTCCACAAAAGAGTCCAGTGAGCAATCTGTTGCCATTGTTTCTAAGACACCCTAAAACTTTAATGTACCTGAGCAATGTAGCCACAAAGCCCTCCATGGGGCTCCCCTGTCTTCCTATAGGCATTGATCCTCACTGGGCTAAGTTCAGGCACCATTTCTTGGGTTGCCTCCTTTTTGGTGACCTAAAAATCTGGATGACCTTCCAAGGCTCAGCAACCATCTTGAAAGAGGGGCAGAAAGCACATGAGAGCAGGAAGAGGAGGTGGAGTTCTGGGGAACACTGCCATCCAGGCAGGACCTGGCATTCCTCCTGAACCCTCCTTAATCATGGCTGTCTGTATAAGACCTGCACGCGATTGGGCCCACAGCTCTCCCTCACAGAACAACAATGGGGATTTGTTGACAGATAAAGGTTGCTGAGAGACAGAGACGTTTTCTTTAGTAGTGTATTTATTTCTAAGTTGTTTATACTCTTGTAAATATCCCCTCACCTATTCCCCTGAAAGCAATGTGATTAAGAACGATTGCATCACAGAAAAAGGACATGACAGTACGAAGAGATCAGTGGTGAGGAAGGCAGGGAGGAGCGAAAGTGGGAGGGGGCTAGAGAGGCACTGGGGGTTGATAAGATAAAAATACATTGTACGTGTATGAAAAGGTCATACATAGTCCATTATTATGTATAATTAGCATATGCTAATAATTCAACCAAATAACTTTTCGTGGGGGTCTAGCCATGTATATTCAAGTGCCCACCGGTCGTGCTCTCTTCTACATAGCCTTTCATTTCCATAGCCAAATAAAGAATGTCAGCTTCCACGTGGCGAGCATGGTCCTCACAGCTCCTCAAAGGCTCAGTAAACACCACCTGAAAGCGTGTCTGTAAAAGAGAGTGGCCACAGCCCTGCCCTGTTTCCATAGGTTTTTTTTTTAGCCTCTCCACAGAAATTTTTTAAACATTATTTTTTTACATTTTAAATGATTTGTTTATTTTTATTTTGTGTGCATTGGTGTTTTGCCGGCACATCTGTCTGAGGGATGGTGTCCAATCCCCTGAAACTGGCATTGCAGACAACTGTGAGCTGCTGGGAATTGAACTCAGGTCCTCTGGAAGAGCAGTCAGTGCTCTTAACTGCTGAGCCATCTCTCCAGCCCCCACAAGGAATTTCTTAATACCATCTCTTTTTTTGGTCCTTATGGGTTGACTCTTCAGCATCTCCCACAAGATTACATAGTTGCATGCCTATCTTTTTCCTCCCTGTCTTCTGGGTCCTCCATGGTATGAGGTAACTCTGACACGCACTCTGATCTCTGTGATGAGCCTGGCTGTGCCTTCTCTATGGCTGACTGAAACCTCTGAGGCAGGTACCACAGCATCCAGTTGCTATGTGGGTGTGGGAATCAAATTCAATCTTTGTGCTTGTACAGACAGCAGATCCCCAACTGAGCCCTCTGTCCAATGCCCCCAGTTACCCTGATAACAGATCTGAACTTGTCCCCTAAGAACCTAAAAGTAAGCAAATAAACCAAGTCACCTCACAGTTGACGGGGTACAGTTATTCAGTTCATCTGGTTTATCTTTCAGTCCCGACGAAGCTTCAGCTCAAAGCAAGGACTAAAGCTGTATGTGTCTTTGACTCCCAATGCATGCAGTAATCACTTGCTGCATTTTTTGGATGAGTAAACAAACTGTAAATGAGAGAAGGAACCCATGAGTGAATGAATGTGAGCACAAGCTTCCAAGCCCAGATGTAAACGACTCTGCCAAGGACACCCAAAACAAACCTCAAAACGGGCTACCCAGATGCTAATGAGCAGTTTGCCTTTGGTTTTATGATTCTCTGAGTTTCTTTTTCTGCAGGAAGAGGGCTTCGGAGATAGGCCCCAGCCTGCAAGGTGATGGATCACCTGCAGGACCAATAGGAGCTCCCATTTGCTCCAAAATTGATGGCTCCCAACCCCACTGCGGTTGTGCAGTTTTTCATTATATGAAATGGAAAAGTGATTTAATAATTCTTTCTGTCTGATATTGCTTTAAAGAATTTCAGACAGTTAAAAATTGCACGGATTTTTCCACCATCTGTGTGAGGGTGGGGAGGGGACTGCTGGTGGTGTTTTTCCTGTTGTTAATATGAGCCAGATGAAATGAAAAGATTGTTTCTCTGCAAACTATGGGTCAAGTACCTATAGAGGCTCAGGGACTTTGTGAAAGTGATTGTATTATCTCTCCCCCCTGACAGGATACCATTAGGCAGTGGATCATTTCAACATTTATTATCTTTCATGTCCTTTTATCTCCATGCTAGGATTTCTTTCAAAGTTCCAATCGGTGCATATGCTTTCATTATACAGCGCTGTCTTCTACCAAACTAACTTTCAAACGGTTTTCAATATTCTCCAGGCTTGCGTTTGTCATTTCAACCTGAAACAGTGCCCTAGTTACGTCTGTTTTAGCTTGTTAAAAGGAAACCCATCCCAGGGAATGAAGTGAGTGAGACCACACCTTTGGAGGGGAGCTCTTTTTGCTCTGGAGGAGTGCAAAATTTTCAGCAAGCAGAGTTAGCCATTACAGAAGCCAAGGCAGAGATGTCGAAGGTAAACGGAACAACCACTGTTCCTGTTTAGAGCGGCATCCGCCCCATCACTCTGGCATCTGGAAGCATTCCGCACACTGTGGCCATTTTCATACAGCCCTGTGGGGGGCGATTTGCTGGTTCACAGCAGCCTTACTCTACTAAAGGGCAGGGTGGCGGTGCAGTCTGCTTTTGCTTTGAGGGTCAGCAATATTCTTCCAATGGAACAGCAAAAGAGAGGGGGTGAGAAGAGGAGCAAGAGAAGGAGGGGGAGGGAGGAAAGGAAGACAAGGAAGGGAAAGAGAAGGGAAAGGAATAGAAAGAAAAGAAGGAGGCAGAGAGGAGAGAAAGAAAAAAGGAGATGAGGAGGAGAAGGAAAAGAAGTAGCCACCATTGCCTTAAGCTTTTTCTCCTTAGCTGCTAACAGGGCAGCTTGCCTATGGCCTGCCAATGCATCATGACACCATGACACCCTCCTGAGAGGTTCAGAGGATCCATTTGAATGGCTTCATTTATACCATAGCTTTACAAAGCTAAAAATGTTTGTGTATCATAGACATTTGAAGGAGTTTGAAGGATGCACGAAAGTCTGTCCTGCAATGTTGTCACTCAGAGTTACATTTTGATAGACTCAGACAGCAGCCAAAGCAGTCTAGGCCTGATGTCATCTTAACCATGAGTTTCACAAGATGGCTCTTCCCCCAGAAAAAAAAACAGTCTCAATACTTGCTCATTTCCCAGGTAGCAGGACTGAGTTAGCTGCTTTGGTATGACAGGACAATTCAGAGTATGCTTTCATTTAGCAGAGGACAAAGTCATACAATACTCTCTCTGTCTCTGTCTCTGTCTCTGTCTCTGTCTCTGTCTCTGTCTCTCTCTCTCTCTCTCTCTCTCTCTCTCTCTCTGTGTGTGTGTGTGTGTGTGTGTGTGTGTGTGTGTGTGTGTGTCGGTGTGGCGTGGTATGTGAACATGTAGAGTAGGCAGAGTGCAAACTCAAGTGTTTTATCTCAGATGATGTGTTCTGTTTTGGTTTTGAAACAGGTTCTCTGGCTGACCTGGAATTTACCAAGTAAGAGAGGATCCCCCAAGGATCCCCCACACCTCCACCTCCCCAGCACAAGTATGTTCTACCATGCCTGGTTTGTTATGTGACTGCTGGGTATTGAACTCAGACCTTCATATTTTTCCAGCAAGCACTTCAACCAACTAGACAGTCTCTTCAACCTCATACAATAATCTTCATGCATTTGGGTTAAATCGAAATTTAAGAAAAAATAGAATTTAGAATAATATCTGATTTATGGAATTAACTGGCCTGTGAGCCACACTCTCTATACTCTCCCCCTCTCTCTATGACTGTGAGAAACACTCTATACTCTCCCCCACTCCCTATGACTGTGAGCCACACTCTATACTCTCCCCCGCTCCCTACGACTGTGAGCCACACTCTATACTCTCCCCCACTCCCTACGACTGTGAGCCACACTCTATACTCTCCCCCACTCCCTATGACTGTGAGCCACACTCTATACTCTCCCCCTCTCTCTACGACTGTGAGCCACACTCTATACTCTCCCCTCTCTCTATGACTGTGAGCCACACTCTATACTCTCCCCCACTCCCTACGACTGTGAGCCACACTCTATACTCTCCCCCACTCCCTACGACTGTGAGCCACACTCTATACTCTCCCCCACTCCCTACGACTGTGAGCCACACTCTATACTCTCCCCCACTCCCTATGACTGTGAGCCACACTCTATACTCTCCCCTCTCTCTATGACTGTGAGCCACACTCTATACTCTCCCCCACTCCCTACGACTGTGAGCCACACTCTATACTCTCCCCCACTCCCTACGACTGTGAGCCACACTCTATACTCTCCCCCACTCCCTATGACTGTGAGCCACACTCTATACTCTCCCCTCTCTCTATGACTGTGAGCCACACTCTATACTCTCCCCTCTCCCTATGACTGTGAGCCACACTCTATACTCTCCCCTCTCTCTATGACTGTGAGCCACACTCTATACTCTCCCCCTCTCTCTATGACTGTGAGCCACACTCTATACTCTCCCCTCTCCCTATGACTGTGAGCCACACTCTATACTCTCCCCCACTCCCTATGACTGTGAGCCACACTCTATACTCTCCCCTCTCTCTATGACTGTGAGCCACACTCTATACTCTCCCCCACTCCCTACGACTATGAGTCACACTCTATACTCTCCCCCTCTCCCTATGACTGTGAGCCACACTCTATACTCTCCCCCTCTCTCTATGACTGTGAGCCACACTCTATACTCTCCCCCACTCCCTATGACTGTGAGCCACACTCTATACTCTCCCCCACTCCCTACGACTGTGAGCCACACTCTATATTCTCCCCCTCTCCCTATGACTGTGAGCCACACCCTCTATATTCTCCCCCTCTCCAAGTGGCTTTTTGTTAGATGTATGACCGCCGTCATGACAGCAATAAAAATAACGAGCCCAGCTGCCCATGAGCTCATCTCGGACTTTGAGGTCCATGGACAGAGGTCAGAAGAGACAGAGTTGCTATAACCAGTTGTATTTTGTTTACAGCTGTCCATGTTCACCCCATGTAAAGACTATATCTCCATTTCGTTTGGATGCAATGTATGCAGTGTCGCAGCACCATACACTTCCCTGTCTGGGTCTAAGCAGAAGTTTTAACCCTAATGAACAAACCACAGTGTTCTGCTCTGCCGGGAATGAGAAGCTGCATGGAGCCAATCTTCATCTAGATACAACTTGCATCGGATTCTTTGTCATTTGTGTGAGTAAGGCGTGAAGGTGCAACATTGTAAAGTACTGGGATTATTTCTTACTGCAGCAAAAGATGACTAATACACTTTCCAAATGCTGGGAAAGTTGATTCTTCTAGCCTTCTCTGAATGGCACTGCCTGTGTACTGACTAATTCTGGCTAACCGGATGTCATCCAGACATCATTCTCTCTTGAAACTGAGTTCGACCACAGACTCGACTCTGAAGCTGATGATCTAACGAGGAAGAGCAACCAGAGATTTGAGTGTGTGGCACTTGTCTAAGTCTGATGACAATTAAGACACAGGAATTTCAGGAGACATTCCTACAGCTTTTCTTCAAACATAACGTGATCATGTGTTATTTCCTTATTTTTTAATACATGAGCAAATGAAACCTTATTTTTATTAAGAGTGTTAGTGAACTATGACTTTTCTTAAAAGCCGAGCCCAAGTACAAGGGAACCACAAATCATCCAGAAGATTCTAGAGAAATGATGGAACAAAAAGAAGATAACTTCCTAGAGAGTGATCCCTCCCTCCACTATCAAGTTTCTATTCTTTTGGCAAGTTTGGTAATTGCTCGCCTTAAGAGCAAACTGTCCTTTCTCACTCTCGGATTGCATCCATCACGTATGTGAATGCAGACCAACTGTGCAGTTCATGTATTCTCTACTTGTGAAAATGTTTTGGATAAAATGTCCCATAAATTTTCCTTGTAAAATAATGCAAGAATATCCTTCATTCAGCAACCTGTATCTCAGGAAGCAGGTTTGAGGAACCAAGTTAACAAAGTCAGGTAAAAGAAGCGCTTGCAGTGTGGTCTAATTCAAATCAGGGAAACACTAAGAGGCAGTCACAGTCCAAAGCAGAGGTCCTGGAGAATCTTGACTTTTTGAGTCTCAGCATAGAGCTCTCAACTTCAGGACCTCTGCATCCCCGTAGAAGGAGTTTTGCTCAGGGATGCCGTGTTGCTCCATCGTGACCACATTGGCTGTGTCACCACTCTGAGAAAGGGGCTGTGGCTCCTGTTTGAACCTGTTCTCTCCCTAGCAGCCAAAGAGTGCCCAAGACTCTGCTGATTCTCAAGGAATCTGTGAACTCTCTCCAAGGTCACTGTTTTGTTCCTCCGTGTGTTGAGGGAAATGATAACCATCTCTTAATCATGCATGTATGTGTGTATGTGGGGGGAAGGGTAATGTGTGTGGTGTATGTGCATGCATGTGCGACTGTTCACACAAGTGGCAGTCAGAAGACAGCACCGGGTGTCCTGTTACATTCCTTTCTGCTTTGCTTCTTGAGATAGGAACTCTCACTGAGCCATGAGTGAGGCTGGCAGTCAGTGACCCCAGAAATCTCTCCCTTCACCCCTTAAAACACTGGGTTTACAGGCACATGTGAAGCCATGTGTGGCTTTTAGTATGAGTATCAAAGATTCAGATTCAGGTCCTCATGTATGTGCCATGATGCTCTTACCCCTGAGCCATCCCTCCAGACCCTGTCATTCATTTTCATTTCACTTCTTGCTCTGCCCGCCACATCAAATCTTCCTCTAACCAAATTCCCACTTATGATTCATCCAACTGCCTCCCAACACATCTTGCCTGGTTCAACAAAATATTCCCAATCATTTATCTGCCGCATTGTGATTTACGTCTTTTGCTGACTCTCTTTAGCTGTTGGAAGCCAAAGGCCTATAATACTCTTGTCTTCCTGAAAAAAATCTTTTTTGCTTAGGCCTGATGCATATAAACTTGGCTCTTCCTTGTTCTTCTAGGATTCTGTTTGTGGTCTCAAGTTAGAGTCAGTGGAGGTCCAGTTCATCTGCATCTCTTTATTATCACCATGGTGACCACTGAAATGATAGAAGACCCTGAGTTCCCTGGACATATATATTATACCATTAGTGGTGCTACCAACTAACTTTGTGGAAACCAAATTACTCCACCACACAGTACAAGATGCAGACAGGAAAACTTTTAGGTGGTGGGGCTCAAGAGAGATCTTTATGTCACTGGGAGTGTGTCCTCAAGAGGGACTTTGGAGGTCTATTGTGTCCTAAATACAGGTGGACAGGTTGCGACCAGACTAGAAATGGAGTAACACCAAAAACTAATTTTTTAAGTGTGAAATCCTTCCTATTTTCTCCTTTTATTGCAGAGTTTTCAATAAGTAGTCAACACTAAACACTTATCTCAGAAGTCTACCAGCCTTATAGAACTAGAGAGCAGAGGGACTCACCTGGAATGCATGAAACTCTGGGTTTGTTGTCCAAGCCCTGCAAGCAACTTAGAAGTGCTTAGCTGCAACCCCAGCAGGTGAAGACAGGAGGGTTAGAAGTTCAAAATCATCCTCAGCTGCACAATAAGTTACAGGCCCACCTTGGCTCCATGGAACACTGGAGAGATGCAGGGAAGGGAGAAAGAAAGGGATACAGAGAGCATGGCTGACAGGCACAAAGTATATTTGGACAGAAAGAACATCATAGCATATAAAGGGGCAATTATGGTTGAAAAATTAATTGTATATTTCACAATAGCTTAGCAGAAAAGGTTTTCTCTGCACAACAAAGTGACCAGTGTTTGAAGCAATGCATATGGCAGTCCCCATACCCTAATTATTGGACATATTCATGCACCCAAACACTACCTTCTGTTCTACAAGTGACTGCAATGAGTATAAAATCCCATCATTTCTTATCACTTTTTATTCTGCAGTTTGATCCTGGTGTCCTACCATGCCATATAGCAATTTCCTCCAAATTCCAACATTCCACTAAGGAAGTTCCTAAAACTTGCAAGATCCACAAAGCTCTTCTCTGTGTTCAGTGGTTAAAAGCACCAACTGCTCTTCCAGAGGACCCAGATTCAGTTTCCAGACCCACATGGCAGCCCCCAGCTGCCTGTGACTACAGATCCAGAGCCTCTGATGCCCTCCTCAGGCCTCCAAGGGCATTACACTCACACGCTGTAGACACAGGCATGCAGATCCATGGGGGCAAAATAAAAGGAAATTTTAAAAAACATAAAAAGAAGTGTGACCAGCACTGTACTGACTTGCTGAGTGATCCTTGGTGTAGGGAGGAGTGGCAGGCTGTGTTCCCACCTAGCTCCTGTACAGCTAGCTTTATACCCGAAATAGCAACACATAAATTGTATTCTTTTAAACACTGCCTGGCCCATTAGTTCTAGTCTCTGATTGGCTAACTCTCACATCTTGATTAACCCATTTCTAATAATGAGTGTAGCACCAGAAGGTGGTGGCTTACCGGGAAGGATCTTAACCTGTGTCCATCTTGGAGAGGAGAACTATCGCGTTTGTCTCACTGCCTTCTTTCTCCCAACATTCTGTTAGGTCTACTCTGACTATCTAAATTCTGCCCTATCAGAAGCCAAGGCGGTTTCTTTGTTAACCAATGAAAGTAACACATAGACAGATGACCCTCCTCCATCACCTTGGTAAGTCAACCCCAGTGTCTTAGGGTTCACTTGTTTCACATGTGAAAGTGTTGAGTAACATCATTATTTCTTAATGGGTTCCCAGCCAGAAATAAAAATAGACATGGTACAAGGAAAAAATTCTGTGTTCGTACAACTCCATTTCTCAAGATTTTAGTTCTTAATTATGTGTGTCTCTGTGGGGATATGCATAAGTGAGTGCAGGCCAGAGGAGATGGATCCTTCTGGGGTTGGAGTTACAGATGGTTATGAGCTGCACACTATGGGAACAGAGCTCTGGTCTTCTGCAAGAGCAGTATGTGTTCTTAGCTACTGAGCCATCTCTCCACCCTACTGTATAAGTCACCGCAGCAAAATACCCCAAAGCTAGGTCTTAAAATACCAAGTAACAGAAGATTGTCATTTCTTACCTTCTGTGGGTTGCCTGGGTTCAGCAGGGTGTTTCTCCTGCCACATGAGTGACTTGGGTCGGGCTTTGTGACAGTTTTAGTCTGAAATGTCCTCCACGGGCTCATGTATTTGAACAAATGGCCTCCCTGTAGCTCTGTTTCAGGTGGTTGTGGGAGCTTTGTCGAGCTGAGCTGATGGATGTAGGCACAGGAGTGGGCCTTGGGGATTGAGTTGTAGGTCTGCTCCGAGTCTCCTCAGTTTCTAATCCACAGACTGCTCCCCGCTCCCCAGGAATAGGTATTGCTCCATGCCTTCCCCGCCACAATGTGGGCCAAACAAGCCCTTCTTCTGTTAAGTTGCTGCTGCTAGGTATTCCGTCATAGCAAAAAGAAATGCTAATACAAGGTTCGAGGCTCTAAGGAGTCTACAGAATGTCAGCATTGCACACAAAGCTCCCTGGCGTTATCAAATTACATACCTCTTCTTCGTTTCTTCTTTTGTCTTGGGGAATTAATACTTCTTCAAACAGGTCTTTGATGGCTTTTCCAGCTTGAAACATTGATTTCCAGATGAAATGGATTTTTCCAATTTGGATGAGAGAGGAAATAAAAATGGCCAGGGCAGAAAGCTCCTGGATGGGAGCTTTTTTTTTTTCAAGTAGCTTTTTTTTTAAATTTATTTATTTATTAAAGATTTCTGCCTCCTCCCTGCCACCGCCTCCTATTTCCCTCCCCCTCCCCCGATCAAATCCCCTTCCCTCATCAGCTCAAAGAGCAATCAGGGTTCCCTGACCTATGGGAAGTCCAAGAACCACCCACCTCCATCCAGGTCTAGTAAGGTGAGCATCCAAACTGCCTAGGCTTCCCTAAAGCCAGTACGTGCAGTAGGATCAAAAACCCATTGCCATTGTTCTTGAGTTCTCAGTAGTCCTCAACTATAAACTATGGAACAACTTAACAATTTGTCCTTCCTTCTGGCTCCTTGATTGACTGGGTTTTTCTTTCTTTTTAGCTAGCTGGTGTCTTTCTGTCTTGCATTCCTTCCTGCTGGGAGTCATTCTGCTTTTGTTAGAGGTTGGAGCCCACTATTCAAAGAGGAGTGCTCCTGCCATTTCGCTAATGGGGTGGGATGAACTGAACTCCCAACCTGCTGAGCACCCCTGCCCTGAACACTGGAGCTCCCAGCAACCCAAGTGTGATAGTCAATCTTGACTGTCAACTCGATGGGCTCTGGAATCAAGCTAGAGACACAGCTCTGAGTGGGTCTGCGAGGACATTTCCAGGAAAGACTAATTGAGGAAGGAGTCCCTCCCTTAGGGTGGCTGGGGTCTTCCTATTGCAGCCCAGACATAAGGCCTAAGGAAGAGCGCTGCTCTCCTGCCTTTATAGCTGTCACTGCTCCTACAGCACCTACAGTCCCCCACTAACATCAGCATCCCAGTGGAGACTGAAGACCAATGGCTCCAGGAGTCCTCCGGGCCTTCAGCACTAGGTAGGGACTGCGAGGCATCCACCTTGGTTGCTGAGAAACTACTGTTTTCAGCCTCTTCAGCTCACAGGCAACCATGGGCAGACCACCCAACCCATCTCACGGAACCGACCTAGTGAGCTCCTCTTTTGTAAAGTACACCGTTCTATTAATTCCGCTCCCCTAGAGAATCCTCCCTAATGCACCAAGGAATCCCGAAGGCCAGGCTTCTCCCTAGAGCTAACCCTCCACAGTGGCAGGGCTGCCTGCAATGCCTCCTAATTTGTGAAAGCAAATGTTCTCCAGGTCTGGCTCATAGTCACCACCACGTGTCCGTTCGGTACCAGAGGCTGGACCCCTGAAGCCCCCTGAGCCTCTGGCTCACACACGAATGTAAAGGTCTTCCCAGAAAGAGAGAAAGTCTAGAAAGTTTAAGAACATCGAAAACTAAATGGGAGGGCTGAAACAAGCTATGTTGGAAGTTTTTAATCATGAGAATTTGTCATTTGATATCATAGAAAGTATGAATATTTCTTCTTTTCAACAAGTCAGTTTCTTTGCCTCTCAGGTTATTTTAGCTCTGATGGCCAGAGATCTTGCAGAAGAGCTAGTTTTTGTATTTCAGGAGGCTTTGTTGCTTATTTATTTTCCTGTGCTAGGGGTTGAACTCATGACCTCAGGCTAGACAAGCACTCTACAGCCACGGACAGCTGGTATGTGTGTTTGAACTATGACCTTAGAATGTATTTTATATTAACGCTTGCTACACTAAGGCCCTTCTTATGTTTACCTGTTTGCCATACTCTGCTGTCACATTTAAAGGGGTCAGTTTTAAGCTGGGATGGACTTCGAAGGTGATACAGTTCACAGCATACAGTTTTCCCATGTGAAACCACAGAGTAGCTCAGAATTCTCACACGTCTGGGTGAAACTGGGGCGCTCTCTTCCTACAGGTGCCAAGCACTTGTTGGGCTTAATTATTACATTGTCTGCTACTGCTGGGATTCTTTTAAACCCTGTTTGCTCTTCTAACTGGACATCATTTGTGCATGCTGAAGAGGCATTTGGGAAATGTACTTATTGTCACGTATTTATCTTCTACCAGGCAGTTCTGGATGAATCTTATATTAATCCTAGAAGATGATGCATCAACTAACCAGAGTTTCCTATTCGCCTAAGCCCATGATGGTGGCAGTAATTGTTATCCTATCCAAAGGTTAAGACAAAGTTTGCTGCTGTGTGTGGTCACTCACAGTGGGAGTAGTATTTTTGTTTTGTTCACAATGTTTAATGAAAATACTTCTCATTTTTACTACTGTGATATAAGATGTTGTGATAGATTAGGTAGCCACAGTTTAAAATATTCTCTCTTTTTTTAGCTTCCTAAATATTTTAAAAGTAGAGGTACAGACTAGCATGGGGCAACAGCACTTGCTCAGCAAACACAAGGTTTAATCCCCTTCTGTGAAAAGAAAGCTGGGCATGGAGGTGCACGCTTAGAACCCCAGTGCTGAGGAGACAGAGACAGACAGGTCCCTGGAGCTTGCTAGCCAACATAGAGCACTTCTCAAGTTCCAAACCAGTGAAAGGCCCTGTCTCAAACAACAAGGCTCCTCTGGTTTCCACATATGCTCATGCACACATGTGTACACACGTCCACATATACACATGCATCCTCCCACACACATGCGTGTGCATAAAAACATACTTTACATGTCCATGAAAAGAAGAATCTGCTTAGTTATGTCTAATACTCTTCAGCATCCCATTATTACTATTTTATCACCCCATCTCATCAATCATAAAATACGTCATAATTTCAAAATTGTTATAACATAGACGAGAAAAGGTCAATTTCATAAATGAGATTAATGTCCTAATAGTAGACCACGGATGAAAGGCCCTACTATTTTGTGGAGAAATGTACTTTTTATTATTTGAATTTGTTTGGTTTGACTTTTTAAGGTTTAAATTTCTATCTAAAAAGGAGGGTTTCAGTTTTTCATTCATGTGTTTGTGTTATGTGTGTGTGTTTAGGTGAGGATTCTGACACACCCCAGTGTGCTTGTGGAGGTCAGAGGTCAGCCTGTAGGAGTCTGTTCTTCCCTGCACCAGGGGGGTCTTAGCGGATGAACTCAGCTAGTCAGGCCTGGAGTCACGTGTCTTTCCGTGAGGTTCCATCTCACCAGCACCACAGATGAATTCATCTTACGGTTCCTTCATATGTTTGATGTTTATTAGTGCCTCTAGTTTCATAGAATGAACTGGTTAGGTTCCCCCCCCCTTTTTTTCTTTCCTAGGCAAGTTTACAGTGCATAGAAACTGTGGTCCCTGAAAAGCTGAAGCAGCACCTTAATGTCTCTGCAACAGAATTTTTCTTTTATTTCCATGGGCATTTTTATTTTAAGGATTCATTTATCTTAATTTGGGAGGAGTGGTTTGCTTGCATGTATGTCTCTGAGCCATATGTGTTCAGGGCCCATGGAAGCCATCAAATACTTTGGAACAGGAGTTACAGAGAGTTGTGAACCACCCTGTGGGTGTTGGGAATTGAATCCAGATCCTCTGGAAGAGCAGCCAGTGTCCTCAGTGCTGAGTCATCTCTTCTGGAACCTCTGGAAGAGCAGCCAGTGTGCTCAGTGCTAAGTCATCTCTTCTGGATCCTCTGGAAGAGCAGCCAGTGTGCTCAGTGCTGAGTCATCTCTTCTGGATCCTCTGGAAGAGCAGCCAGTGTGCTCAGCTGCTGAGTCATCCCTTCAGCCCTTCACAGGCATTTTTATTGAATTCTTCTGATTTTCTAATTCTTGAATCAAAGTTGATCCGCTGCGTTTTCCTAAATACTATCTTTTCCTTTGAGAGATTTATTTGTCAATAAGGAAATGCAAATATCTGCTTAATCTTCTTAGCAAATACTTGTATACTTTGGTTTATTTACTTTCTTTTTCTTAATTTTATTTGTGTTCTTATATTTATGAGAGATTTGCCCTTTTTTCAAAGATTGTTACTATATTTACTTTAAGTATTTTCATACTCTTTAATAATCTTTTAATCTTGATATTCCGTATCCGTATTCTATTACTACAGGCCAACAAATACACTAACGAAAGACACTGGTAAGCCATTCCCATTGTGATGTGTGACATTGTTGCAGTCACAGTTTTCAAAAGAAACTTTATCATTTTCTAAATAACAAGTTTAGATTTTTAATCAGTATTTACTTTTTTTAAAATTGGGGGGCTGAATAGATGGCTCTGCAGCCAAGAGCTGGGTTCCCAACACTGATATCACAACTAAGGCTCACAACTGCCTTTGACTCCAGATCCGGGTGAGCCAAGCTCTGACCATGGCAGGCACTGCACTGCTGTGCACGTACCCACACAGAGACGTGCCCATAAGCACATAATCAAAAACAAACCTTTAGCAATTACTGCCAATGGGAACTTCGATTTGCGGGGCTTGTTATTTTGTTTTGTTTTTTCACCCTCTTTGTTTCCTGTTCCCATTCTTCTGTGCTTAGATTTGTAGTACACAATAGCAGGAAAACTTTGGTATATGTCATTTTTCACTTATTTTTGTTTTTTAAAGACCTTTTATATGATCAATTTTACTTATAATTAATGCCTATAGGGCAGACGGAGTCCTTACTAGTAAGGAACAAAACACTTACTGTCCTGGTAAAAGTTTATTCTCAATTAGACACAATCTAAAGTCACCTGGCAAGAGAAAGTGTGCCCTGAAGACCTGCTTCCACCGGACTGGCCTGCCTCCCTCAGACTGGCCTGCCTCCCTCAGACTGGCCTGCCTCCCTCAGACTGGTCTGCCTCCCTCAGACTGGCCTGCCTCCCTCAGACTGGCCTGCCTCCCTCAGACTGGCCTGCCTCCCTCAGACTGGCCTGCCTCCCTCAGACTGGTCTGCCTCCCTCAGACTGGCCTGCCTCCCTCAGATTGGCCTGCCTCCCTCACACTGGCCTGCCTCCCTCACACTGGCCTGCCTCCCTCACACTGGCCTGCCTCCCTCACACTGGCCTGCCTCCCTCACACTGGTCTGCCTCCATCAGACTGGCCTGCCTCCCTCAGACTGGCCTGCCTCCACCAGACTGGCCTGCCTCCATCAGACTGGCCTGCCTCCCTCAGACTGGCCTGCCTCCACCAGACTGGCCTGCCTCCGTCAGACTGACCTGCCTCCATCAGACTAGCTTGCCTCTATCAGACTGGCCTGCTTCCATCAGAATTGCCTGTGTCCATGTCTGTGAAAGACTGTCCTAACTCACGATTAATGGGGGAGGTCCAGACTACTCTGAGCAGCACCTGTCTCCATACAGGTAGTCCTGGGCTGTTTGTGAAGCCAATGAGCAGTCCAGGGAGCTAGCCAATCAGAATTCCACCACAGTTCCTGCTTGAGTTCCTGCTCTGACCTTGCTCAGTGATGGACTCTGACCTGGCAGTGGACCCTTTTCCTGCTCAAGTTGCTCTTAGTTGGGGTGTTTTATCAAAGTACAGACGTCAAACTAGAACGCTATCCAAATTAACTCTGTCCTTTAACTACAGTGGATGGTGCTCAGCGTGTCTAACTGCAGCTACCTGAAAACTAAACGCTCCGCGTCTCACAGCCGAGAGCATGCTCCTCAACTGCGTCCCCCATGTGTTTACATCTTGACTGCTCTTGTTCTGTGCTGCAGATTGAATCCAGGACATCATGCCCTCAAGACAGGCACCTCCCAGCAGTCCTCCATCCCCAGCCTTCTCACTTACTTCTACTTCTTCAAGTTCATAATGGTCATTTGGAATGCTTTGGTTTTCATTATTTTCATACTTTCTCCTTTTATTATTATAAACTATCTCTTATGCCCAATATAGCATGGTACATAGGTAGATATTTATAATTATTTGAGAGTATTTTATCTTTAGTTTTCTGTCTTCAAATATTTTTTACTTCTGTTTTTAAATTTCCTTTGCTTTTTTTCTCTTCTTTGTTGTCAGTACTTCATTTTTTTTCATTGCTGAACTTAAATGATACACACGCTGTTTTCATTTTATCACTGACTATTTTTAACTTTTCTCTAGAATATTCTTAATACATATTTTTCCAATTATTGGTATTTGGAAGCTCTGCATCATAAAAAGAATTTATTAGACATTTAATGCTTCAAATTGTTCCCACTTTCCAGTTTTACATGTACTACTGTGGTTAGACACAACTATTCTTGGTATTTCCTTCCAGTTTTTCAAATGGGTTGAAAAGTTATTTAAACTTAATTGCTTTAATTCTTCTCTACATTTAAGACATTCTCATCATTGCATATGTGTACATGCACATGCATGTGTACCATAGCACACATGTGAAGGTCAAAGACAACTCTCGGGAAACAATTCTGTCCTTCTACCCTATGGGTTCCAAAACCCGAACTCCAGTTACTAGGTTTTGTGACCAGTGATTTTTTTTTTTAACTTGGGGGACCAAATGGAGCCAGTTACCTATAGATGTGGGGAGGACTTTCTGGGCAGTGACAGTAAGTAACAGCTTGGCACAAGCAAAGAAAAGGAAGGACAATAAGGCAGACCACTATGCGATCTAGGGATGATAGTCTATTTCCGTGCAGCTTGCTAGTGATGGTTTAAACAATAAGAAGCCCAATCTCTGAGGATCAGTGATTTGTGGTTTGTGTGTTTACTAGGGGCTGGCATGGTAACTTGTCATTGTTTCAAGTCCCAGAGACTTGAGCTACTTCCTAAGCAGTGTTTGTTGGAATCCTTTGGAAACTAGAACACCCTTAAAATTTCTCTTCCTGAGTTTTATTAGAGAAAGTTGGCTGACTTCAGAGTCCACGGAAGATGAGCCTCAGTGAGCACATAAGTCTGAAAAGAGTTTACTTGCAAAATTAGTTTGAGAAACTCACTAAATCCACAATTGTCACTACCCAGCTAGCAGAAATGAAGACACCAGAGTAGTTTAACTCAGAGATGTTCTCTGATAAAGACAAATGCATCAGTAAATATAAACACTAGTGTGATGGCTGATCCTGTCAACTTGACAGGATCAAAGCTGAGCTTGGAGACAAGGCTCTAGGAGTCTGTGTGTGTGTGTGTGTGTGTGTAAGAGAGGAAGGCAGGTAATGAGAGCGCACTCCTTTTACATTAGTTTCATTGAAAAAGAAAGGTACACCCTCAACATGAGTGGTGCCATTCCACAGACTTGGGTCCTGTGTTGAGAAGAGAAAGTAGATTGAGCACCAGTGTCCATCTCCGTCTGATTCCTGATTGTGGATGTCATGTGACAAGCTGCCCTACACTCCTGCTGCCATGCCTTCCCACCATGATGGACTGCACCCTCAAACTGTGAGCCAGAGGAACCTTTCCTTCCTTAAGCTATGTTTTGTCAGGCATTCCATCAGTGACAAAAAACATAACCAGTATGGCAGCATTATGGCTTTGGTTATCACTCCTGAGGAGGTTCAGGTTTTCAGAGCTTCACAGCAAAGTTCAGCAAGCTCAACTCTCAACAAACCATCCAAAGCACATAAATAAATTTAAAAAAAAATCCACAGACAGCATAAGCTAGAAAAAAAACTTTAATTATCTTTAAAAAATGTTTAAATACAAAAGAAACTAAATCAAATCAGAGAAGTGACCATAACTGAGTGGGCATTCTGAGAAGATGGAGACTGTACAGAAGGACACTACATGTTCAGCTGCAAATCCACAAAACAAGAAAAAGCATCAGCCAACTAGAAGATGAAAGCATTAGAATTAACTATCTAGTCTGCAGAATGGAAGGAAAGCGGAATGAAAGAAAATTTGGCAGCCTGTATAACTCTGTCAAGGATCCTACTTCACAGATGCTGAGAGTCCCAGAACAGCAGGCAGAAAGAGGCAAGGCTGCACTGTGAATTCCTGCACTTAAGAAAGGGACCTCTAGACTGAACCAAAAAAAGAGTCCACTTGCTACATAATAACCAAAACACTAAGCATACAGTACAAAGAAAGAATATTAAGAGCTACAAAGGAAAAAAAAGCCAAGTAACATATAAAGGCAGATCTATCAGAATTACACCTGACTTCTCAATGGAGACAATGAAACCCAGAAGGTCTTGAGAGACAGAGAGAGAGAAAGAGAAAGAGAGGGAGAGAGAGAGCGCGCACTTAGGTTAGATCTAACTTTATATCTTAGAGTTTGTTTTTTATTTTGTTTTTTAAGAACAGACTAAACCTCACACCAGCAAAAGGATGTAAATAACAAAAGCTAGAAGAAAGGTAAATAGAAAGGAAGTGAAAATAGCAAAGAATTAGCAAACAAAACACTGTTCCTTTAAGAAGTCTTTAGAAATGGAAGTCATTAAGGTGACTCAGTGGGTAAAGGCATTTTGTCACCAAGCCTGATGACCTTGAGTTTGGTACCAGGACCCACATGATGGAATGACAGAACTGACTCAAGCTGTCCTCTGACCTACACACACACACACACACACTACTAAAATAATGTAATTTAATTTCTTTTTCAAGATAAAATTTCTCTATGTAGCCCTGGCTATCCTGGAACTCACTCTGTAGACCAGGCTGGCTTCATAGATCTGTAGATCTGCCTGCCTCTGACTCCTGAGTGCTGGGATTAAAGACACGTGCCACTACTGCCTGGCTACAACTTAAATTGTTAAACCTTGAGTTAAAGTAACAGAAAAAAGGAGAACAAATAACTAAAACCAAGTATGAGTTTGTGTGCATTACTAACAAAATTACTGAAACTAAATAAATTGTGAAAAAATGTTATGAACCAAACAATCATATCATCTGTTTTATAGCCCATATGAAATGGATAGAGTCCTAAAAATATACACATTACTGATACAAATTCAAAAAGAATTAGAAAATCTCAAATTACTGTAATCAAAGACCAGTAATCAAAATTTCTATTATCCCCAATCAGAGGATAGTTGTTCTCCCACAACCACAGCACCACCGTTACACGGGCATACATATCTTTTTCAGCAGGATTGACGGCTGGGCAAGATCACTGGTGCCTTGTCCCCTCCAGCAGCCTGGACAGTAGTAGCCTCAGGACAGTGTCCAGATGCATTCTAAATGTTTATGTTTATACAGAAGACAAACTCTATTTAAAAAATCCTGAAAATAAAAATACAGGATCAGATGACTTCACAAGTGAATTTAAATAAACATTAAAACAAATTAGCCCTAATCTGACTTAAACCCTCCCAACACACAAGATAGCTTTTATCTAAGAAAAGGTTGTTCCTGATAACCAGACCATACGTAGAACTCTTAGAATGTAATGGTGAACACATAATGATTTGCTCGTCTATGGAGCCTGAAGGCCGATGTCAGGCATCGTCAGTCACACTTCGCCGTGTGCACTGAGGCAAGGTCTCTCATTTGAGTTGGAGCTCAGTGTTAGTTTAGCTGGGTGACTTGCTCCAAGGATCCCATCTTGGCTCTTACATGCTAAGATGACAGGCAGGCTGTTACACATGCCCAGCACTTACATGGGCTCTGGGATCTAAACTCTGGTACTCATTCCCGGACAGGAAATATTTTGGCTAATAACCTATTCTGAGCCCCTAAACAACACAATTTAAAAGTGAGCAAAGGACTTAAGCAGATGTCTTTCCAAATGGCCACCAAAATATGTGGGGGCCGTTTGTTGGGGTTTCTGTCCCTCCCAGTACCCCACAGCCTGCAAGCCCCATAGAAAATCACACAGAGATCTCTATAAGTTATAAAGCTGATTGGCCCATTAGGTCAGGCTACTTATTAGCTCTTATAGCTTATATTAACCCATTATTCTGATCTATGTTAGTCATGTGGCTCAGTACATTTTTCAGTGGGGTACATTACATCCTGCTGCTTGGGTGGTCTGGGCAGGAGTGGGAGGAATCAGCTTTTTCCTTCCCAGAATTCTCCTGTTTCCCTTGCATTATTTCTACTTTCTGTCTGGTTTTCCTGCCTATACTTCCTGCCTGGCCAATCAGTGTTTATTTAAAACATGATTGACAGAATACAGACAATTCTCCCATGCCATTGCAGAAAAGATTTTGAGTGTTTTCAATAGTATTGGTCATTAAGGAATTGCAGATCAGAGCCCCAGTGATATATATTGCATTGCTCACTGTGATGGTACAACCAATGAGTAGAAACCAAAACAGCATGCATTGGCAAAGACACGGAGAAGTTTGAACTTTTGCACACTGCTGGCAGAGTGTAAAATAGTGCCACCACTGTGAGCAGAGCTTGGCGGCCAATCAAAAAGTCAAGTGTAAATAGTTAAGCACTAGCATATGGATTCCGGTGACCATACAACTATTCCACTCCTAAGGAACACATGAAATACAAATGAAATAGTCAGAACACGTGTGGATTTAACCAATTGTCAATCAAAAACAATCAGGAAAAAAAATGTGTGTGTGATGAACATGGACAGAGGGGCTTTTTTCTTGCCATTGTTCCCCAGACATACAATATAGCAATTATATAGACAACATTGACAATGTCCTGGGTGTTATAGGTAATCCAGAGATGATGTTGAGAATAAGGGAGGATGTGGGTAGGTTATATGCAAATATTATGCCTTTTTATGAAAAGAGTCTGAACATACTTGAATTGTGATACCCATGGAAATCTTAGGATCAATTCTCTAACAATACCAAGGGGTGATTATGTATGGCCCCACGTTACTATAGCTTTGTTTATAGCAGTCAGTGGACGATCAGTTCCAATGTCTAACAACAGTAAACCAATTATAGTGTGTACATATAATGGACTATTATTCGGCTATAAAAGGGAAAGTGGTGCTGATAAATTCTACAACTCAGATGAATATCAAATATTTTTTGCATGGGCTATGGGATGGCTGTTGGTAAAGTTTGACACACAAGCATGAGGATATGAGTTCAGATCCTCAGAACTCATGCAATGCCAGACACAGTGTCACGGATTGGTAATCCCAGCTTTCCTATGGGAAACTGGAAGGCAGAGAGGGGAGAATCCCTGGAAGTACTGAAGCATATAGCATAGAGAGCAAGGCAGTGAACAACAAAGAAACTGTCTCTAACAAGTGAGGACTGATGCCTGAGGGTTTTCTCATCTCGGTATGCATGGCCATGGTATGTGCATGACTGCACACACACACATACACAGAAAGAGAGATATTAATAGAAATATGGAACGTTCTAGAAAGCCAGACCGAAAAAAAAAGGCCACACAATTTGTGAGTCTTATTCAAAAATCCAGTAATAGACAAATCCATTGGTTTTAGAGAAGCAGACTAGCGATCCGATTGCCGGGGTGGTGCATGAATGCGGATATTAGAATACAACAAGGTTCTTTAATGGGTGGAAGGTTTCCTTTCGGTGTGCGGGAAGGAGCTTTTATGATTTCAGATTCAGCAGTGGATTTTGAGATTCTGCATCAGAAGCCAAATGACGTAGAAAATAAAGATATATTTGACTGGATAAAAATGAAAAAAAAAAATGTTTGTCCTAGGACAGAGAATGGTTTAAAGGCTGCCAAAGGAGAGACAGTCTGGGCACAGCAGTGAAGGCAGCAAGTGCCACCAAGCTGTGTGTTACTGTCAGTGAATTTCACCTGGTTTCTTAAAAACATACATAGGCTGGGGGATAGATGGTTCAGTCAGTAAAGCCTTGTTTTGCCAGCACAAAGACCTGAGTTCAGTCCCAAGAACCCCTGTTATAAAGAAGCATCTTTGAATCCCAGCACTGGGAAGGAGACAGGAGGATCCCTGGGGCTCACAGCCCAGGCAAGCTGCAGGCCTTTGAAAGATACTGGCTCAGAAAACATGAAGGACAGCATTGAGGAACAACACTAAGGCTTGTCCCATGTCCTTCACATGCATGTCACACATGTATACATGTATGTCCCCATACACAAATGTATTTACATATACACTCTTTAAAAATAGTCTCGTGGGCTGGAGAGATGGTTCTGTGGTTAAGCGCAATGAATGCTTATCTAGGAGACCCAGGTTCAATTCCCAGCACCTGCATGGTGGCTTACAACTACCTATAACTCCAGGTCTATTGATCTATAGCCCTCTTCGGGTCTCTCTGGCCCTGCATTTCTTCTGGTCTCTCTGGCCCTGCATCTCTTCGAGTCTCTCTGGCACTGTATGAATGTGATTTATAGACATAAATGTGGTCAAAACACCATATACACAATCAAATAAAATTTTCAAGTAGTTCAAAGGTCAAAGTCCTAATTGTTGACATTAAAAAAAACCAACAAAAAAAAAACAACAGTTCTTACCTTAAAGGGTAAGATAGTTATTCCAGAGACAAATATAGGTGACCGTGGCCAAGGAACACAGATATAGGTCACCCCAAATTCCAGATCCTGGTTAGGTAGTTTCATGAAGAATTTATGGTAGCAACAAAGAAAATATATAAAAACATTGTTGGGAGCTTCAGGTAGATGGGCTACAGTGAAGCAAGGAAATCCCTGGTATAGACCTCAGATGTTCTTCAATGGCCATTCTCGGCTTTGAGGTTGGTAGAAGCTAGTGGTCTTGTTAGCCTGGGCCATGACATTTGTGAAACTCCTCCATTTTGTTTGAAGGTTGGTAAATCCCAAAACTACAGTGATTTGGTTTGCAGAACTACAGTGACCTGTAGACTCTTGCCTTGCCCATGCTCATAGCTGATGCGTAAGCCACCTGACTATAATGGGCTCCTCATCAATCCCATGGTGTAGAACCTCCCTTGGTTTTAGAAAACTATGCGAAGGGACTCTGCCATGTAGAGTCTTGTAGAAGGAGTGGCAGGCTGCATCCCACCACCCGGCTAGCATTACACCCAAAATAATTATATGGAAACTGTATTCTTTTTAAACACTGCCTGGCTCGTTAGTTCCAGCCTCTTATTGGCTAATTCTCACATCTTGACTAACCCATTTCTAATAAGCTGTGTAACCCCATGAGGTGGTGGCTTACTGGGAAAGATTCAGCATGTCTGACCTGGCAGCTGGCTCCATGGTGTCTGCCTCACTGCCTTCTTCCTCACAGAATTCAGTTCTGTCTACTCCATCCACCTAAGGGCTGTCCTATCAAAGGCCAAAGCAGTTTCTTTATTAACCAATGAAAGTAATACATAGACAGATGACCCTTCTACATCAGGATCTGAACTCTCCTCAGAGCCCACGCCTACTGGTGTGGGAGGTCCTTCTGTATATGTGTTGCTTTTATTGGTTAATGAATAAAGCATATTTGGCCTGTGGCTTAGCAGAATTGAGTAAGGTGGGACTTCCAAGCAGATAGAGGAGGAAAGAATGTGGAGTCATGGAGACACCATGTTTGTTTGGGGTCTAGGTGTCCCAGAACAAACAAGCAGTCTCTGTCAACACCCTACTGCTGTCTGTCTGTCTGTCTATGGTTGTAACTCCTCTGATGGCTCTCTTACCTCAAAGCAACAATCCCCCCACCCTGTGCCGTGCCCTCCTGTGGTAGTTAGAATGACAGATCTTTCTGAAGTCTCAGGCATCTGCATACTTGGTATCCAGCTGGTGATATCTGGGGAGGCGTAGGCAGTATGGCATTGCTGAGGAAAATATTTCTCTACTGGTGGGCTTTGAAGTTTCAAAAGACTCCATCATTTTGAATTAGTTCTGTTAGCTTTCTATTTGCGGTTCAATAGGTAAGCTCTTACCTGATGCTCCAGCTGCCTACCACCTGCCGCCTCCACTCTACCTTCTGCAAATATAAGCCCCCAAAAACTCCTTTCTTGATGAACTTGTGGGTCATAATGCCTTTGGGGATTGCATATCAGATATTTACATTACTCTTCATAACAGCAGCAAAATCACAGTTATGGTATAGCAACGAAATAACTTTCTGATTGAAAGCACCAGACAAGGTATGAAGTGGTCACAGCATTACAGCATCAGGAATGTGGAAGAACCACTGTCCTATAAGCTGCCTTGATCATTTTCTCTCAAGAACAGAAAACTACCTAACACAGCCCCTTGAACTTCAAACCCCAAATCTTCCAAGTCTGTTAAGCTGATATACCATACCACAAAAGGTTTCATTTGGCAGTCCCAAGGAAATGCTAGTGCCACTGCGTGGCAGGAACCTCGAGCACATATTCACATCGCATCCCGTCAGGCACAGAGAGAAGTGAATGCATGTGCTCACTCACTTGCCTGCTTGTGCTCAGCTCCGTTTCTCCACTCTCATATAGGTCAGGTTCACCTACCTGTGGAATAGCACCACCTACAGTGGTCTGGGTCTTCTCACATCAGTTAACTTAATTTAATCCCCACAGACATGACCATACACCAACCCAATGTAAACAGTCCTTCATTGAGACTTTCCCCCTGATTCTAGGTTGTATCAAATTGGCAAGTAAAGCTAATAGTTTCACTTAAGGTCCTTGGGATTACACTGGACCACCTAGTCCATGGAGAACAATCTCCCATCTTCTAAAGTCTTCATTCTCATCCACAAAGGCCCTTTACCATATAAGGAAATGTTCACAGATTGCATGTGTGAAAGATGAACACCCAAGTGAACTACTATTCTAAGTATCAGAGAGCTAAAGATGCAAACATGGACTTGGGTGCAAATGGATGGGCTTTAAAGCACAAAGCAGAACATGAACCCCCAGCACCACTTCTTTTTAAAACAATGCATCGTCTTCATATTGTTTCATGCCACACAGGTATGTTCAACCTTTTGATACTGCAACATCACACAGGACATAGTTAATCTACAGAGTTCATTTTGGTGAACACCATGCAGTCAAAATACAAACAAGAAAATGCAAAACCAATTTCACATTTTAAATATGTTTATGATTTTGTGTTGGGTTGCGTTCATGACTACCCTGAGCGCAAACAGCTCAGGGCCACAGGCTAGATGCACCTGCATGGGCATCAGAACAGCATTCCTGAGCTGTAGCTCATTTGTCATGATGCAGGGTTTAGGTTCATCCAGTTGATGTCTTTCTGTCTTCAGTGAGGTTTAAATTCTTTATTTTTTATGATTTATTTGCATTTTATGTGTATGAATGTTTTCCTGCATGCTTAAATGTGCACTGTACACATTCTGGATCCTTTTGGATATCAGAAGAGGGCATCAGATCCCCCTGAAACTTGAATTACAGGAGGTTGTGAGCTGCCCTGTGAGTACTGGGAACTGAACCTAGTACTATGCAAGAACAGCAAGTATTCTTAATTGCTGAGCCATCTCTCCAGCTTCTCTTTATTATTTAGTAAAATTACATTTATTTATTGAGTGTGTGTATGTCCATGAGTACGTGTGCACACGCCACAGTATGCAGGTGAATGCCAGAGAACCACTTGTGAGAGTCAGTTCACTTCTTCTGCAATGTTGGACCCAGGGATTGAACTCAGGTCTCGAGCTCAGTGGTAAGCTCCTCTACCTGGTGTGCCATCTTACTGGTCCAGTAGTAAATCCTTCAACAGTGTGCTTGCTTTCTCTATTAGCATCTTTATCAACACTTCAGGCTATTTTTATAGTGTTTTGTTGCGATTTTATGGATACCAAGCCTTCACATACTATGCACGAGAATTCCAAGAAGTTTCTTGAGGTTTGATTCTACATGACTAGGTACCTATCTTCTTAATGTGCCCTGTGCTGACTTTTCCCTGGTTTCTAATGTTAAAATTTAAAAAGTCATATCCAGACATAATGACTGGCTAGGAGGTGGGGTGCTATCCTCTTTAACCCCCACTTGATGGCTGCTTTGGTCTTGGTGAAACGCCTTCCATGTTGTACAAGTGGATAGGAGAATATGCTCAGAGATTCCTGAGCTCCAGAGACTAGTAGATACCATCATCAGTGCCTTGACTCATGGGGACTCTGAAATGATGAAGTACCACCAAATTAACTCCAGCATGCACTGCTCCTCGGCTACCAGTCCCTCCTACCTGCAGAATCCTTCTCACCCAGTTGACATCTCCATGCCCTAATAGGCACATCCATCACCCTTCTTTCCTTCCCTTGCTCTGCTGTTTTATTGGCGTCTCATTGTCTATGGGGACACCAAAGGGGAAGTGACTGGGTGGGAGGGGCAGGCAAGCACAGAGTAGCTCAGGAGAGACAAGAGCTGGGTGTAACTGGTGGACTCAGCTCGCACATGATTGTTCACAGCAGCTGAGAGGGCCAGTGCCTGTGTGGTCAAAGCTGTTAAATGCTTTGAATCTCACCTCTGGGTAGAGACACTTCCTTCAGGAGGCCCAGCTCACTGTGTTTTCATTGGCAAAGCCTATGCTGGTCCCCAACTGCAGTTCCCATTCAGTTTTATAGAGCTTGTAATCATACGGCCACTCCCACCAATTCTGGTAGTTCAGCTGACTGCCATCCTGGCTGCTGCTGTGACCCCTTAATTCCCCCAAATACTAATTAAGAAACTCTTACATGCCAGGCACTGTGCTGTTTCTATCGATTTCCGTCTTTTCCCTATCCTCATAGTTGGAGCTGAGGAACCTTCTAGAACTGCTATTCAGAAATTCTTTTAAACTGGGAAATAATAATGCTTTTTCAATGAAAATTAGAAGCAGACTGGTTTGGAAAAATAAGGATTTAAAAAGAAAAGAATTAAAGAAAAGCTCATGGGTCTGATGAGATGGCTCAATAGGTAAAGGAACTTGTCACCAAGTCTGATGATCTAAGTCCAGTTCCTAGAGCCCACATGCTGAGAGGACCAGTTCCTGTAAGTTGTCT